>NW_027437188.1:34050000-34287500 GCF_033239565.1 Halichoeres trimaculatus
ATAATATTTGCATTTTTTTTTAACCTTTTAAACTTTGCTTAGCCGGTTTTTATTATGTTTTTTGAATGTTTTTAATCTATGTTGTATATTTTGTTAATCAAGTTGTTTATCTTTCTTTTATTGTTTGCCATGTTTTTAATCTTTGTGTTATTTTTTTACTATGTTTTTAATATCTTTTTTAATGCTTGTTTTATGGTTTATCATTTTTTTAATCTTTGTGTTATGGTTTGTTTTCCATGTTTTAATTTTTTTAATGTTTGTTTATGTTATTTTCCACCTTTAATTATGCTTGTCTACTCGTCATATGCTCTTCCTCGCATTGGGCGAGCTGAGTGGCCCCGGGTCAGGGCTGCAGCTGGGACTGTAACTGAGCAAACAGAGGGCAGCAGCTTCCTGTAAACTGGTGAAACTGGAAACTATGAGCTAATATTTGAAGAGCAGACGCAAGCAGAGCCGTACGGCTGAGGACCACAGACACCAAGCTCACTGTTTGTAGACAGGAGGGCTCAGCTGAGGTCTGCAGAGAGCTGACAGTCCAGACTCAGATCAGGTAACACCTACCTGCTGTCTGCTGACACTCAGTACGTTTACATGCAGCTTCAGAAATCAGACTATGACCTTAGTCAGACTGAGATCAGACTGAGAATAGCTCGATTGACACACCTCGCTAATCTGATTGCTATCAGCCTAGTTGGATTCAGCTGGTCTCCTCAGCGTACAGCTATTAAAGGAAGTAGATTAGACTAGACCCCCTGCTGTGACTGTGCTGTGTAAATGTACTCAGTGTGTAAAACACTAAACTCAAACAGATACTTTCCTGACACCTTACTTTTGCAATTATTAATTGTGTGTTTGTGTGTGTGTGTGTGTGTTTGTGTGTGTGTTTGTGTGACTCACAGTGAAGCTGTTGTTGACGTTCTTGGTGCTGGACTCGGCCACACTGGCGTCTGTCAGGTCTACTTCATCGAAGATTATTGACTGTAACACAAACACATGATCAGAGCTGACCTGTGACTCCTCCCACACAGTGACCTCACGTGACTCCGCCCCCAAACAGCAGGTGCATTCACAGGTAGAGTGAAAGATCTGATTACCTTAGCAGTCTGAGCGTAGTACAGAGTTCTCCCCCTCAGTTTGAAGTATCGTCGCTTCCAGCGCTGGAATGAACTCGTCTGTTTGAGCAGAGTGCCCTCCTTCAGCACCGTCTGACACACACACACACACACACACACACACACAGTGTTAACATCTGAGTGTATTACCGATGACAGACGAGTTCTGTTTACCCTAAATCAAAAGAATGAATCAGCTGGTCCAGGTAGTTCACCTGGCCTGAGGAACACCACCTGTAAGTCACATGACTCCTTAAACCAGTTAACTTTGGAAATCTGTTCTAGATCTAACAACTCTAGACCTGCTGCTGTTGCTCTCCTTACAGACTGTTCCTGCTGCTGACACCTGATTGGTCAATACAACACAGGGCGCAGTCACACTGGCCATTCACCGTGCCGTACTCAAACCCGACTGCACCACCCACATTGCTGTTTCCCTGCTGGAGGGTACGGCCCATGGTCACACTACAAGGCCCACCTACATCACAATGAAACATCTGTTTATTTACAGGAAGTACGATCAGAGTCAGCACAGTGAGACACGAAGAGCTCAGCTACAACTTTAGAGACTTTTTCTTTTATGTAAAGTCGTTTGGTCCAACACAGCCCTCCAACACCACCTGATCATTTAAAATGATCGTCCAAAGGAGCCGTCACGGCGCTTATATGTCATGGATCATACCTCAAGTCTGCGTGCTTGTGTATGATGTGCACCGATCTGAGGCAAAGAAGTGAACCGTGCACAAGCAAGAATTTTGCAGTCACACTGGCTACACAAACTGGAATTCAGGGGTTGAAGCGTGGTTAAGTACGGTATGGACTGCCAGTGTGGCCGCACTCTCAGGCTACAAAAGGAACCAGAACTTGTCTCAGAGTCTAAAGTCTCACTCACAAACCTCAGAATCTGAAGTCTCAATTTCAAGTCTCAGAGTCTAAATTCTCAGAATCTAGAGTCTTAGAGTCTGAAGTCTCAAGGCCTGTAGTCTTAAACAGCGTTTCCACCAAGCAGACCATTTTGCAGGACGGATATCCTGGGACGGATCTCTAAAGACCAAGACGAGCCGACCTACTTTTTTGGGACCCTTCAATAGGGGTGCCAGACTGAATCTATCCGCTCTTGGAAGGTGGAGCTACAACACTGCAGACCGTTGATTGGTCAAAAGAATCAGCTCTTACCCCGACAGCGGCTGTATTCCTTCTGGCAGCACACAGACTTCTCTGAAACAAAGCTTGATTGCACTTTGTAACAGAGAGCTACATGCCAATCACAGAGAGGACAAAATGCTGCATGTCTTCATCTATGCTCTTTGTTTACTGTGTCACGTTTTTCTTCTTTGTTGGATTTATTAGCGGGGTAAACTGTGTCGGGCTGCTACAACGTCACACTATTGATTATCAGCTTCGGCTTCCGGCATCCGACTTACACGCTGCCTACCACGAGAGGGCACAGTTTGCTGTGGAAACGCAAACGGGATCAGGCTTAACTGTACCAAACCGTCCCAAACCGTACTGAACCGAACCGGACTGCTTGGTGGAAACGCAGCTTTAGAGTCTAAAGTCTCAGGGCCTGTAGTTTTTGAGTCTGAGGTCTTAGACCCCGTGGCCTGAGAATCTGAAGTCTCTAAGTTTGGAGTCTCAGAATCTTGGGTCTTGGTATCTAAAGTTTCGGAGTCTGAAGTCTTTGGGTCTGAGGTCTAAGGCCCTGTAGCTTGAGACTCTGAAGTCTCAGAGTCCTAAGTCTCAGAAACTAGAGTCTTAGAATCCAAAGTCTCAGAGTCTGTAGTCCTAGAGTCTAAATCTCAGGGCCTGTGGTCCATATCTTAGAATCCCTGACTATGAAGTCTTCAAGCCTGAAATCTTAAAACCTTATGTCTCAGAATCTGAAGTCCCAGGGCCTGTAGTCTTCAAGTCTGAAGTCTCCGAGTCTAAAGTCTTGGGGATCAACATGAGGGCTGTCCACCTGTCTGTCCACCTGTCTGCTCATATGAACATGTATGTGTAGCTGTTTGTTTTGTTCAGGTGAGGTTGATGAACTGATTCTGATTGGACGGCGCTCTGAATGACCTGCCGATGATTTCAAGTGCAGACCCTCACAATAAACCATGAGGCAGACATGGAGGCGATCTTTCAGAGTAAAAGGCTGAACTGACGATCAGCTGACGGTAATGTTTGGTCTCATGATGAAGAGGACAGCAGCAGCATTCAGAAACAAACTTCTTCATCATCATCATCATCATCAGCTGACTGCTATTATCTAACTTTTCACTAACACACTCTTCACTCAGGAACAGGAGGAACAATATGATGACTTTACTTCCTGTCAGGGTAAAAGATGGAGAGAGAAAGAGACAGTGACCTCTCCAAGAGAAAAAACAGACTTTTAAGAGTGTGAGCAAAAATTAGCTTAAGTTAACCTCTTTGTTTTTCTTATCATCAGGACTCTCTATGGCCTGATAATTTCTGATACAAACTGGCATGAAATACACCCTCTATGGTCTCAAGGACCACTGATAAAAAAAACTTAAAGAAAGTTTTACCTGAGCAGCCGGCGATCTTTAAACAAATAGTTTCTTCTCCTCCCTCACTTTCATGTTTTCCTCTCAGATGGAGAAAACTCCCAAACACAAGCTTTAAATAGAAACTCAGAGGCTCACAGCCAAACCCACTTCCTGTGACTCAATCCTCCACGTCAGTCTGGATCCAACTGCTGCTGCTGCCTTCAGGGACCCTAAAACCTTTCAGTGCTGTGTCTGAGCTGACAGTGACTTTAACAATCCTATGAAATTAGTAATGTAACTGTTTCTTTTCTAAATCCTTACTCACACTTTTACCTGTAATAGACTGTTGGGCATGAGCATGGTGACACTGAAAGCAGCACAGATTGTCTGTCTGTACTCAGGTACAGGTGTCAAAGAGTGTAGGTGTAAACAACTCTCAGAGCCACCACTGAAAAACTACAAACACACAAACACCTCTTCAGATGTATAAGTCTAAGCCTGACACCTCCCTTGGTGCTACTGGATTCATTCAGGCCCCCAAAAAGCGGTGACACCAGAACTGTCCGAGCTTTGATGAGCCCCTGAAGGCAACATACAGTCAAGCAAAGTTGGATGGAGATGCTAATTAAAGGAACTTAAACAATTAAAGAAATATTTCTGCCTAACAAATGTTTAAACATCTCATCAGCCCAAATAAGATCATGATACACCCACTGTCCCCCAAACAAACACACTTTCAATCTGCCTGTGTAAACGGAGGACCGTTATGTCTCATAACGGACTTTCCCTCTCACACCAACATGAGTCTGAAGCCTTTCACCCGGTCTTGCTGTTCACTATTCCTCCCTCATGTCCCACCCTTCCCGAGGAGCAGCGGTGGGAAACAGCGGGGCTTCTCTCGGGGCCCGAGACCCTCCGGCTAGTGGAGTTAGCCGGGTTAGCTTAGCCTGAACTATCAGTGTTATGGGGGATTCTGCTGCTTTGTCGAAAAACGCTTCTGTACCGCGAATCGAAGGCAGGAAAAATGTAATAGAGCTTCTGGACGGAATCATTTTTGGGACTAAATTGTTCACACATTTACGAAAGGTAAAGCTGGTTTACGGGCCGTGCTTTAGGTTTACACACAAATGTCTTTAGCTTTAATATGTGAGTGCTGAGCTGTTACGGAGTGTGGTTCTGCGCAGGCGCACATCTGGAGCAGCGGCTTGGAACCACATCACGTTAAATAGCATTGTTCGCCAGTACACCAACGTCTGCCCGTACAAGGGTTTGGAAACTCTCTGATATGATACTGTTAGGAGTTTCAGTTAAATGAGAAGTCTAAAGATCCTCCCAGGGTTAAAGCTCAGGCTAACACAGCTCCAGCTTTGACTCCCGTTTCTAACGGTAGCTAATGCTGTCTATTACGGATCAATAACTGCTTATTAAACATCATTTTTAACGTTTAGTCATGGTCACAGTTTGTAACCGAGCACGGATCAGAATTTGACACACAGTGATGATAAATAAACCCGATGTACTGGGTTACATTAGGACTTTAAGTGTAGCAGCTGTGGCCCTTACCCTGAACCAAGCACCACCAAACCCCGCCGACAATCCACAACAACTCCAGTGAAAACACAGTAAAGGAAAAAATCACAACCAACACAAGGATTAAAAGTGTTAAAGCTTCTCTCACACACACCCCTCAGATCGGCGTTTGCTAAATCCAGCCAGCAGCAGCGGTTAGATTCAAATCTGCTTTAACAGGACCTTTGTAGAGCTCCGTGAGGCTGTCCATAGAAACTGGTCTGAGTCTGTTTAAAAAGCTTTAACCGGTAAACAAACCCGTTTTATTCCAAATACAAACGTTTCCGGAGTCTACGCTAGGCGCCGAATCACATAACGGACCCGGAACACGTAAATGACACAGAGCACGGCACAGAGGATCCCTCTGATTGATAAGTTGGAGCATGGATGTTTAAACTCTCAGCTTTCACTATGAAGTTCACTGAAACGCTCCGTCCCTGGATCACAGCAGGGATGTCTGGCCCGCCCCGCTGGATGAACACAGACCCCTGCCCGGCTAAAAACCCGTACTGAGGCCGTCCTTACCTTGCTACGGATCTGACCGGACGTTGATACTTTTCGGATGAGTTTCTGCGGGCTTCCAGGCTCCTGCTCTGGTTCACTGTCCGATGACTCCTCCGGGCACCGGGCCGCGGCTGACTCCGGTCCCCCTGCCTCCGCCATCCTGCCATCAGACCCCCGGGGAGGACCAGGGGAGGGAGCGCCCCCCGGCGGCAGAGAACCAACAGCACAGAAGAGTCAGGAGGTCGTCAGCTGACCTCTAGTGGTCAAACTGGGGCAGCGCAACAACTCACCTTGATGCTACAGTTCTAGTTTCATTTAGCAGACGCTTTTGTCCAAAGTGACGTTCAACACAAGTAAGAATATAGACAGAAGGGAAAACCTTTGTTTATGCATTTAGGTGCAGATGCAATCATTAAGTGCAAGAACATTTTTTCCCTATGTATAATAAAGTAGCCATAACTAACCAATGATGGCTGAAATAAAGTTAAACCTTCAACAACATTCAATGATCAGTCCTAAATATTCACTAAGAGATGGGTCTGAGACCTTCTGACTCAATATACCCTTGAGGACAAAGAGAAAGGTCAGCTTAGGTGTCTAACTGTTCCCTGAACAGATGAGTCTTCTGACATCTCCCAAAGCAGAAACAGACTCTGTGGATAATAAAGGGCAGGGGTCAGCAACCTTTACTTTCATGAGAGCCAATTTACCTCAGCTCACCTGGATTAAAGCCATTCGAGATCCGCAAAATCTACTTTATCATCACAATAAAGACAAAGGAAGTGTATAAAATTCTGTACAATTTTAGAGAATGATTAAACAAAATTTTTTTTGTGTTTATCAAATTGTACATGTGATGGCTTACGTTTTTATTTTTGACAAATGTGAAAATGTGAATAAAGGAGAAAATTTGTAACATCATAAATGTCATAAAATTCACACATTTTTTAAAACTTCAATACGTTGCAAAATACTTAAAAATATCAAAATTTCAAAAATTTGCACAACTTTTCAAAAAGTGAAATTTCAATGAGGTGCAAAAATTGTCAAAAATTTTATCAACTGAAACTTGCAAAGAAATTAAAAAATTTGCAAAATCTTAAAAAAAAAAAGATTTTTATCCCAAATTTTGAAAAAGAAAAAAAGAAAAAGAAATATTTGCTTAAATATTTGCTTGAAGATTTTCAAAATCTCCACAATTTTTTTTTGTCTAAATTTTGAAAAATGTCAAATAAAAATTTGCAAGGGGTTAAACAATTTTGAAATTTCAAGAATTGAAAGCTGGTCATCAATCATGTCACCCAAATTTCTGGCAGAGTTTGTGGGAACAAGTTGACTGGAATCAAGCAGGACACTGATCTGTGGTTAAACTGAGGGACATGCTGGATAGACAGCGGTGTGATGTAGTAATCTTAAGATTATTAATGTGATATGTATCATATTAAATAAAAACAGTATAATTTAAGGTTATTAAACATGATGTGTTAGGAAAATATGATAAAAGAAAGTAAAATGTGATATCATGTTAACCTTTTGTACCAGATTTAGAGATGGTTTTACATCAGAGGGAGTGATGAAGAAGCGAAACACAACACCTCTTTCATTTCTCTCGATTCTTTTCCTGTTTCAACTACAATGACGAAAGAGAGAGAAAGGGAGAAAAAGTGTGTGTGTGTGTGTGTGTGTGTGTGTGTGTGTGTGTGTGTGTGTGTGTGTGTGTGTGTGTGTGTGTGTGTGCAGGAACAGGGTCAGCAGAGGTGTGTTCACAGTGATCTGGTTTCAGGAGTAGGTGTAAAATTTTAATGATAAAACAGGAAGTGAAAGTTACACACACACACACACACACCGAGTGTCAGGTGTCTAACATGAGGCTTAGTTAGATCGAACAGATGAGGTGAAAGCTTCAATCATCCTCTAAGGGACAATCAGCTGTCGACCATTTAATTAAAGTTTGGTCTGATGGATCAGGTCTGATGTTCTTTTTGGAAACTGTGGCACTATGTCCTCGACTCTAAAAGGCACGGGAGGAGCTCACAGTTCAGGGCCAGCATCCCTGATGGTCAGGGGATCAAAAGAGTCCATGGCATGGAGGATAACATACCTGTGAAGGCTCCATTAATGCTAAACAATATCTGCAGGTGTAAGAGCAACATGAGCTGCTATCCAGACGATGAGTGTTTAAGGAAGACTTGATGACAGGTTAAAAGAGAGTACTTACCAAAGGCAGCCCAAAGACAAATCAAAGATGAACCAAAGACAAATCAATGACATTTGAAAGACAAACCAAAAAAAACAAAAGACAAACCAAAGACAAACCAAAAGACAAACCAAAGATGAACCTAGGACAACCCAAAGACTAAGACGAACCAAAGTCAACCCAAAGACAACTGGGAGATAACCCAAAGACATATGAAAGACAACCCTAAGACAAACTGAAGACACCCCAAAGACAAACCAAAAACAACCAAAAGACAAATGAAAGACAACCCTAAGATGAAAGCAAAGACAACCCATAGACAAACCAAAGACAACCAAAAGACAAACCAGAGACAACCGAAAGACAACCCTATGATGAACCTAGGACAACCCAAAGATTAAGACCAACCAAAATCAACCGCAAAGACAGCAAGAAGATAACCCAAAGACGAATGAAAGACAACCCAAAGATGAAGCAAAGACACCCCAAAGACAAACCAAAGACAATCCAAAAACAACAAAAAGACAAACCAAAGACAATCCTAAGATAAAGCAAAGACACCCCAAAGACAACCCAAAGACAACCCAAAGACGAACCAGAGACAACCGAAAGACAACCCTATGATGATCCTAGGACAACCCAAAGACAACCGGAAGATAACCCAAAGACGAATGAAAAGCAACCATAAGATGAACCTTGGACAACCCAAAGACAAACCAAAGACACCCAAAAGACAATGGGAAGATGAACCAGAGACAACTCTAAGACAAACTTGGGACAACCCAAAGATGAAACCGAACAAAAGACAACTGAAAGACAAATACAACCTGGTACGCTTATCGCCAGGTTAAGTGGATTTAATAACTCTTTTAGGGGGTTTATAAACTCTTTTTTTTTTTTTGTTTGTTTTTGTGTTTTTCTTTTTGGGGGCAGGGGGGGCATTGGTGGGTTGACACCTTGTTCACATACTCAGAGGGCCCCAGCTGACCCAGATGGAGGCTCAAGGCCAGGTTCCCAGGTGTGTTCCTCAGTGTTTCACCTATAGACAGCTGGTGTGAGCTGGATCAGGTGTCGTGCTTCAGACAGGTACAGTTACACCTGTGCTTTATGAGGATGGTCCGACAAAGTGCTAACCAGGTCACTTTTTACATGAAAGAGAGGCTGGGTGGTGGGAACTGACCCACCTGGACGAAGTAAGATCACTTTCACATAGTAATCAATAAACTGTCATCACGGAGCACACCTGGGGGCTCTACCTGTGGGAACACTCAGCACTGGTCCAATAAAGAAGAGACCGAGGGGTCTCTGATCAGATCCATTCATAAGATCACCCAAGACTCGGGTTCATCCACTGGTGTAGACACAGACCGTCACAGATTAATTTATCTTCATCAACAGAAGTAAAGGCTTCATACTTTTTCTCCACGGGACACCAAAATCCAAAAAGGGATAAATCCTACAAGTGTTTGATAAAATATTCAACAGAAGAAAACCCTTTTATGAGTAACAACCCCAAAGTGTGCATCAAGAGCTGGATTACGCATCAGACCAGAACAGACCAGATTAAATCAAATCCAATCAGATCAGGTCAAGAGCAAATCTCAAAATGTAGTCGTATTAGTTCGGCTTACTGGAGGACATCCAGAACAAAAGATCAGACTCAGTGTGTTTGACCTGTTTTACATTATAGTATACACACATTTATACCCCCATATGTGTGTGTGTGTGTGTGTGTGTGTCTGAGTGTGAAAGAGAGAAAGAGAGAGATGTGACACCTGTGTGTTTCTCTGTAATTAGGTCACATTATGCATTAAAAAGAAACAAAACACAGACCTACTTTCGCACAAAGATTCACACCTATACACATGTGTGGGCGGAGCATCAGGTGGGCGGAGCCATACATTTTATTAACAGATGTGACAGGTGACAGGTGAACTCAGTCGACAGGTGATTCAGAGACTTCACAATGTTCGGTGAGTAACTCAGATTAATTCGGGGTTTTGGGGTTTTTTTCTACACCACAAAGTTGTTATTATTATTATTATGATTATTAATAATTACTATTATAATATTATAATAATAAAATACTATTACTATGGATGTTGTTATAATCATTATGTTTGTTGCTATTATCTGTTGCATTGTTGCTATTATTAATATGATTTTTGTTATTGTTATTATTATTTTGGTTGCAAAATTATTGTGTTAACAGCCTGTTCTGTGTTATTAATGTACAGTTTGCACTAATCTCCATCTGTCCTTGAGAGTAAGTGAGTTATTTGATTAAATGAGGAATTAAACACCTTTGACTAAAGCTTTAATGACAGACTCTATAACCTGAAGGTTTATCCGCTGATGAGTTTTGTCCCCTCCGAGTCTCCGTACATCTGGGGTGCATTTTAAAATTGATAAAGATTAAAGATGACGCTGGCCCTTTAAGATCAGCAGGTGCTGCAGGTTATGCTGTCACCTGTTCAAATGGGAAGTGACCACAGGTGGCTGATGGGCTTTTCTCTCCACAGACACGCTGATGTTTTTATGTCACTTCCTGTTGATGGGGGTGTCCCTCCAAGTTGCCGTGGCGATGCCAGAGCCACCCCTTCAGGCCCCGCCTACCCCAATGTACCCACCCATGGTGGGCCCCGGACGTATTTTGGACTCTGAAGGAGAGAACATGACAGAGCCACTGCCCGAAGACCTGGAGACGTACTGCCAGATGCTGCAGCAGGCCCCAGTCCCCCCAGACCACCTCCCCTGGTTCTGTATGTGCACACAATGTCAGAGCAGCCCAGGGCCTAAAGGAGACCAAGGAGAACGAGGACTGCCGGGTAATACCTGAGGCTTCTTATGTGGTATTTTTTCACTGTAGATTCTCAGTCTCAGCTTCTGGTCCTGGACCAGCTGAGGTCCCCCTGACTGATCAGAACCAGATTGAACCCTTTCACGTGTCCACTCAGGTCGTCCTGGGAGTCCTGGGAGAAGAGGGATGACTGGGTTTAGAGGTCCTCCAGGTTTTGTGGGCAGACCAGGGATCAAAGGTAAAAATGGTCCCAATATGCTTTGCGGCATGTTCCCACCCCCAGCTGCCGACACTCACTGTGATGTTCATCCTTTCAGGACAGAAAGGGGACGAGGGGGAAAAAGGGGAACGAGGACCCCAAGGTTTCATGGGACCTAAAGGAGGACGAGGTTTCAAAGGTGAGCAGCAGACCAAACATGGTCCTCAGAGGAAGTACTGTCCAGAACCTGACCCAGTTTCTGTTGTCCCACAGGTGACAAAGGTGAACAAGGTCTGGAGGGTCGCCCAGGTGATCAGGGTCCTAAAGGAGATGAGGGAGTCTGTCCTAGTGCCTGTGATTCCATCAGTGTCCTTCCAGGACCACCTGGTCCAACTGGCCTCTCAGGACCCAGAGGTCTGCCTGGCAGCCCTGGGCTGACAGGGCCCAAAGGCGAAAAAGGAGACATGGGTAACGTGGGTGCTCCGGGTGCTCCTGGGTCTGTTGGGGAGAAAGGGGACCTGGGGCCCCAGGGAGAGTGTAACTGTACAGATGGGGAGGAAGGGGCCCCGGGCCAGAAGGGGGACAAGGGGGACAAGGGGGAGCAGGGAAAGGTGGGAGTCACTGGGCAGCAGGGGCCACAGGGTGATAAGGGAGACATGGGCCACATGGGGATGATGGGTCCTCCTGGTCCCTGTATGCCTAGCATCCAGTCCGCCTTTGCTGCAGGGCTGACGTCCAGCTTCCCCCCGCCCGACACCCCTGTGGTTTTCTCCAATGTCATCTACAACACACAGGGGAGCTACGACCCCACCACCGGACTCTACATCGCCCCGATTAATGGCACCTACGTCTTCAGCTACCACCTCACAGTCCATGAACGAGTCCTCAAAGTTGGACTCTTCCATAACTTCAGGCCGGTGGTTATCACCACAGACACCAAAATCTTAGGAACCACTTCGCACTCAGTGATCCTGCACCTGGCCCTTGGGGACCGGGTGTGGATCCAAGTGAAAGATTCAGTCACTAATGGCATGTATTCCAGCAGTGAGACCAGCAGCACCTTCTCAGGCTTCCTGCTCCACCCAGACTCATGTGACATGGCAACACTGAGAGGTCCTTTCCCCCACATGGACCCCCCACGGGGAGAGTACAGCTGGGGCAGTGTGCCCGGGTCCCAGCCTCCACCCACTGGAGGATCCGACTAGCTTCATAGCTGAAGGACATGCTCCCGGCGCCCAGTAGGTGGAGTCAGATTCAACGTGTTGGAGGACATGACGACTACACCCCTGACCTCTGTCCTCTGACCCCGAGCAGAAGCAAACCATCACTGCACCAGTTAAACCAAATGTTTCAGTTCTTCAAATTGTTTAATTAACTGATGTTTTGTTTTCATGAAAGTACACCGAGTTACCTTATGTATGAATAAACTAAACAAACCTAAGGACGAGATGTGACAGTTTGTTAACAAGGAGCAAAAGCTGAATGAGTTGATCAAATGAAAGAAATGTTCAGAGTTACAGAAATCAACCTGCAGAAACAAAGTCCTCATCCCAAACACTTGTCAGAGCCTTCAAATAAACATTTTCAAAAGACGTCTTCTTCTTCCTGTTATCAGACAACTCCTGAATTTCAATAAACCTGATGGATGTGACACTGTAACTCTGTTTACTGTCAGTTACATGAGTGACCTGAGTGTGTTCTTTATCACGGCGGTTTTCAGCTAACAGGTCTTCCTTTCCGGTCCAGAGTACCAGCTCAGCACATGCCTCCTTTCTGAGGCCAGCTATGTCCTAGTCCTGGTCCTAGTCACACGTAGGAACAAACCTAAACCATTCCACTCCACTGCAGCGAGGTGTAATGGACTCCCTCGCCGTCTGGTGAGCAGAGCAGGACGGTCTTTTTCACATTGGACCCAAGACGAGCCACAGACAGGAAGTCCAGCAGACAGACAGGCTGGTCCTCAAAGAGACAGACAGCGATGAAGTGGGCGTGGAACCTGAGAGGATCACCTGAGGATAAGCAGAGACAGTTTCATGATTATTAGAGAAGCCAACTCTGCAGACAGACCTCAGAGTTTACTGAGACCATAGTCACTTTCAGCACCAGGACTGGTTCCTCATGTGTCCCTCTCTCTGCTCTGTCTAAACCTGCAGCTCTGTACACTCTGCTCCTGCTCTGTCTGTCTGTGACTAAGATGAGCTGTTAGCATCTCCTCTCTCATCCTGACAGAGACAAACTCCATCCACGGACATGACGGAGAGAGACCAGCTGGTTCAGGTAAATGAAAAAAGAAACACTCTGTGGTGTGTGAAATCACAGCTGGCTGATCCTCAGACAGCTGGAGGCAGATCTACCTCCTGGTGCATTCAGTGAATCAGACTCTGAGAGTCCATGAGACAAAGACACTCACCTGGATACACCAGGAAGTCTCCTCCAAATTTTCCTGCTGAGGTCAGGTAGAAGCCCCGCCTCCTCAGGTCTCTGAACACCTTGTACCTGGCCTCAGAGTGCTGTCCCCCTTGCGCTCTGATTGGCCAGTCAGCCTGCAGGAAGGCCCGGCTCTCAGGACAGTGAGCCAGCCCTGCCCTCGCCGTGCTCAGCTGCATGGCCAGCGCTGTCTGCGGGAAGGTAAAGCTTTTGTCTAGGGCCTCCAGGCGGCCGCGAAGAGCTTCATTTATGGTCCCAGGACCTGTACACATCAAAACAGGACTGTTAGATGAGCCTGCAGTGGACAGGGTTCAGGTGTTTCTGCAGGACTTACTTGTGTCTGACGATGTCATTGCTTGTAATAGTGCAGACTTCCTGTCCTCAAGGGCAAGAACAGTCTGCTCCTCGTAACTCCTCCTCTGCTCCTCCTCCAGAACAAGCTTCACCCCCTCTGCACCCTGCACACAACATCAACCAATGAGAGCTCACAGAAGGAGGGCGCACGCTTTTATTTTTATGCAACCAAGCTAAGCTAAGCTGAGCTAATTTCACCTGTTAGCTTAGCTATCCTCACTCAGTTGAATTTATCCCACCTGCTAGCTTAATTTAGCTTACCTGGTTAGCAGGTGGCAGAGCGGCAGTGGCATGTTGTTCACTCAGTAGACGCTCCTCCTCGGGTAACAGCAGCAGAGGGCGTCCCAGCCGTCCGTTCTGGCGAGGGGTCCGCGGCAGGGAGCCCAACAGTGCCCCCACCAGGCCCAGAGACCGCACTGACCGCAGGTCTTCCACTCGCCACAGCAGGGGGGCAGAGTCACACAGGCCAACTCCCACCACGTGACTGGGAGGTGACCCCTCCATGGCCAGCACACAGGTCAGTTCTACTGTTAGGGCACAGGTACAGGTGAGATCAGTTGTGTGACATCATTGATGATGTCACACGATCAGCAGTTCCATAGGAGAGTCCAGCTGATCACAAACTGAACACCTGCAAACCTAGGTCAGGTGATGCTGTCCTCGTCTGTCAGTCAACACACAGGTATGGCAGGCCCTTTTAACATTTAATAGCTACATTTGACTCTCCAGAATTAACATTATAGATATCAACAACATAATTTTGACCAGTCAAAATTCAGTTTTGACTAGTCAAAAATACAGTTGTTGATATCTATAATCCAGTTTTGACTAGTCACAATGACAGAGATATCTGTAACTCAGTTTCCACAAGTCAAAACTGAGTTACAGATATCTGCAATGACTCCCTGAAAGCTGCCCTTCGCCTTGTCACGCATCCTAAATGTCACTTGCAGATATCTCTAATTCAGTTTTGACTATCCAGAATTACAGTTAAAGATATCTTAAATGTGATTTTGACTGTCAGAAATGTGTTCATGACGCTGGACATGCGAGGCTTCCCATTGGAGAAATGGCGATTGCGGTCATCGACAAGATATTTAGAAAATTCCATGAAGTAGAACAAATTTATAATCAGGGACTTTGTGGGGAACAAGAGCTACGTTCACCGCAGCGAGCCCCTCCTCCTATACCTGTCATAACCTTTGTCATCATATCAGATATCTGCGACATCAATTCGCCTAGTCGAAACTCTGTTTCAAGATATCTGTAATTACATTTTGACTAGTCAAAATAAAAGTTTAAGATATCTCGAATTTGAGATATCTCTAACCACAATTAATTTAAAGATATCTGTAACTTGATTAAAGATATCTGCAACTAAATTATGGCTATCCATAAGTCTAGTTGCAGATATCTACAATTTCATTCTGACTAGATGTAACTGCAGTTCAAGATATCTATAACGGTATTTTGACTAGTCAAAATGTAAATAAAGATATCTATAAAAGCTGTTATAGATATCTTTAATGGAAGGGGGTTGAAGATATCTTGATTTGGAATTGTGACTAGCCAGAATGAAATTGTAGATATCTGCAACTAGATTTATGGATAGTCATAATTTAGTTGCAGATATCCACATCTCACATTGTGGCGATTCATAATTGAATTTAAGACATCTGTAATGAGAAACCCCACACACATGAATGTGGAAAGGGGCGTGATTTGTCCAAGGAGGAATTAAGTTGTGGATATCTGAAATTACAATTGTGTATAGGAATAATGTCATTGTGGATATCTGAAATGTTCGATTTGACCTGTTGGTTTTGATAAGTGTTTACTTACTTTGCTCAGATCGCACGTGTTTCCGGTCCCGCTTCACATCACGACATGCCGTAAACAGCCTCCGTTGCAGTTTTGTTTCAAAATTTGGTAAAAAATTAGATTTTATCGGAATAAGGAAGCCCCCGAGGCTCAAATGAGCTCCTTTAAACCATCAAACCGACAACAAACAGCGGACATGTGTCTGCTTGAATGTTAGAGCTCTCCACCACACGTCACTGGACAGGCGGAGCATGCGCAGACACGCGCCCCTCCTACTAGGACATAGGCAGCGGAATCAACCAATCACGGGCCGCTCTTTGGCTTTCGTCCCGAGTTCTCACCCACACATAAATAACACACATCTTCTCTCACACACAATTTTCCCTACCTTGAAAGAAATTATACATACATTTTCGAGATTATACATTATTTATATATGACAGAAACAGAGGAGGAGCTTAAATCACACAGAGAAGTAAAACAACACACCAACAGAGCTGGTTAAAGAAGTTTATTGGAGTTAGACTCAAAATGAAGATGAAGAGGAAGCTTTTATTTTGAAATGAACACTGTGGGGTGTGGGGTCTTTACAGATGTTGCATAGCAACAGAGCATGCCCATACACACGCACACACAAACACACCCCCAAACACATGCCTCAGCTTCCTCCAGAATGTCCCAGAATCCATTTGGGTTTCCTCTTCAGAAAGAAAAACATGAGCTGAAGCATCGGGCAGGTGAATCAACGGTCTGTCTTCAGCTGAGTGATAGTGGAGCTGATACATCTTTCATGTGTGTGTGTTTTAGTCGTGGGATCAGGTGTGGGGGATGCAGCTCCTGCAGCGCCCCCTATTGGCTGATCTGCAGATCCTCCAGCTCCTTCAGCAGCTGCTCCTCTTTCTGCATCTTCTCCAGCTGAACAAAACAAACAGATACACACTCAGACAAGGATAGAAGTTTAGCTTCATTAGCTGTATTAGCATCATTAGCTCATTAGCAGGTGTGTTGTTAATTAGCAGCCTGTCTAAAGTAACCTGAGGCTCACCTGGTTCTTCTGCAGCACTTTACCCGCCGCCTGCTGCTCCCTCAGCTCCTCGATGGCTTTCAGTTTCTGGAAAACAACAATACAACCCTCAGCCAAAAATAGAGCTGAGTGTGTGTGTGTGTGTGTGTGTGTGTGTGTGTGTGTGTGTGTGTGTGTGTGTGTGTGTGTGTGTGTGTGTGTGTGTGTGTGTGTGTGTGTGTGTGTGTATGCTGCTCTTTACCTTCTTCAAGTTCTTGATCTTCTTGTCTGTGTCTGGGTCTCCGCAGCTCACTTCTGATTGGCTGTTAGTGATGGGGGCGGGGTCAGACGGGGCTTCAGGCTCCGTTTTACTCTCCTGTCAAAGAATACCCGAGTTTAATTTAAGATGAGGGGAACTTTTTGATGAAAACACAGATCATACTCCAACCCCTTACCAGGACTCATACAGGTGAGAGGGTGGGGACATGATGCAGTCTGATTGGCTGAGGCCAGCTCACCTGTTTGGCAGCTTTCTTGGCTTCTCTTTTCTTCTGGTTCTTCAGAGCCGCCTTCGACAGAACCTTCTCCCCTCCACCGGGCCGCATGTTCTGAGGAGGCTCCTCCTCATGCTGTCACACACACACACACACACATGCAAACAAGTGTGTTACAGCTCTGCTTCAGGTCGTCTCTGTCTTCGGTTAGTCTTTTTTGGACAAACATTTACTTTTCAACGACTTCTGAATGAGACCAGGAGAGACCCGGGACGGAGTGGGATTAACACATCCAGGTTGTAAGAAAGAAAGTCCAGGGCGAAACCTGAAGTTCCCACTATGTGTGTTTGTGTGTGTTTTCTCACCAGTTTGGCGCTGGGTGTGGCGGGCAGGTGTCTCAGAGCAGGAGGGCGGTATGCCTGTGTGGGCGCGGCCTGTGTTGTCCCCAGCTCGCTGGGCGCCGCCTGGTATTTGATGGCTCGCTCAGGGAAGGTGCCGACAGGGAACGGCTGCCAGCAGACCTCCCACAGCTCCGACCCGGCCTCCACATCCCACTTGTGCAGCACGGAGCCGGTGTAGTGCCAGATTTTGTAACCGTTGCTGACTCGCAGACGGGGGGAACATGTTGCCGTGACAACATGCTCGCCATCAGGACACCAGGAGAAATGTGTGGCGTCCGGGGCCTGAGGTTTGGACACCTGGAGGACAGAGAGCGGGACCATGGACGTCACATGAAATCAGCTGTGACCAAGGTGTGTGTCACTCAGGTGTGTGTTTGTTTCCTCACCTGTTTGTATTTCTTCACATCCCACACCTCCATCTGACCCCGCAGATTCCCGAAGCCCGCCAGGACCAGGATGTGACCCTGAGGACTGAAAGACGGAAAGTGAGACTCCTCAAAGGGCTGACCAATCAGGAGCCTGTTGATACCTGGACAGGTGTGCTGTACCTGTAATAGGCAGCATTTCGTGGTCCTGTTCCGAAGTCGAACACGGGGTCACATTTGAGATTAAAGATGGTGGCTTTAGCCGGCATGAAGCCGTACACCACGCAGAACTCTGCTGCGTTCGGACTCCACGCCACGTCATAGATCGGACCGTTCTTCACTGAGGACACACGAGCAGAGACGGGTGAGCGGACAGAAAACACAGGTAAAAAAAACAGGGGTTCATTTCAAAAGCAGGTTTAGTGAAAACTCAGAGTCTGTTAACCCTGAGAAAAGGGGAACTCAGGGTTTCCCAGAGGTTAATCAAACCAGAAAGAGGCGTAACTCAAGCCTGTTTCACAAAGAGATTTAACGTAACTTCAGAGTCTGTTACTCTGGAAACTGAATCTGTGAACCCAACTCAGAGTTAGGAAACTCAGAGTAGATCAACTCACAGTTTAGGATTAGACTCAGAGTTTGCTGAACCTGCTTTATGAAAAAGACCCAGGTAACAACAGGTAAACAAACACAGCTCTGCACTCACTCAGTTGAACCACAGCTGTCTCTCCGTTCACAGCGAGGTAATGCAGCGTCTGCTCGCCGTAGTATGACGCTCCTGTTTTATCCACCTCAGTGCTCGCCGTCACCAGAACTGCCGAGGCTAAGGAGGAGGAGCAGGAAGTGAGTCATTACTATGAGCACACTCACAGCTAGGACCCAAGCGACCAGACTTTGTTGTGGTGTCTCACCTTTCTTGTTCCACTGCATGCTCACTCTGTCCGCTTTGAAGAAGCTCTTGTTGGCGAGGGCGGCGGTCGGCCCCCCCAGCACCGGGTACTGATACAGACGCACGAATGACGGGGCCCCTTTGCTGCCAGGGACGTAGACCGCTACCTGTGGGGGGGGGGGACAGGACAGGTGAGACCAGGACCAGTGCTGAAGCTCCTCCCCTCCCTGTGGGGGCGTAGCCACTCACCTTGCTGGGCTGACCTCCAGGTGACAATTCAAAGTCTGACACCTTCTGCATGTGGAGCTTGTTAGCTATGGAGTCTGAAAGAGACAACAGTCAGCTGTGTGTGTGTGTGTGTGTGTGTATGTGTGTGTGTCCATGTGTGTGTGTGTGTTCTCACTGAAGTCATTGTTCTCGTAGAAGTGCAGCTCGTTGTTGACGCTCCTCACGCAGATCTTCTCATCCTCAGACCAGCTGGGACACCTTCAGCCAATCAGAGCACAGAGATTACTCACACTCCTCTTCAGACAATCAGAATGTGTGTATTTCTGTGTGTGTGTGTGTGTGTGTGTGTGTGTCGCTGACCAGGATTCGACTTTCTTCTGATACAGAGCTTTGATCAGCTGACCGCTTTGAAGGTCCCACAGCTGTAGGTTAGCATCTCCCTGAGCACTGTCCTGAGTCTCTACATCACACACACACACACACACACACACACACACACACACACACACACACACACACACACACACACACAAGGGAAACAATCAATGTAGGAATCATACCTGCAGATGGTCATGCTAAGCTAACTGATGTAGCTGTATCACTTTGAGGTCTCTGTTAGCTCATGTTAGCTACTAGCCAGCTGAGTTGGCCTGAGTTAGCTTGAGTTAGCTTGAGTTAGACCATGTCTCACTGTTGTACGGTTGCCAGGTAGCCAGGACTTTGCTGAGAGGAGAGAAGTCCACCAGACATGTCTTTGGAAGGTCAAAGGTCGAAACCACAGCGCCATCAGCTGACCTCACCACAGAGACACTGGGCGAAAGAGAGAGGAACATGTTGTCATTGTTGTTGCACTTCTTATTGATGATGTGTCGTCGTTGTTGATGTTTGTCTCTTTCCGGTAGATTCAGTTCTTTTGGGAGGAAAGTGTTGTTTACAGAATAACCTCTTAAAACTAAACATTAACAACATCAACAACAATGGTAATGATGGTAGACTGACCTGTGTCCGTTGCACCAGGCGAACAGCGCCCCATCTCTGCTAAAGGCTACACACCGGCTGAGCCGAGGGTCTCTGAGAAAGACACACACACACACACACACACACACACAGTGTATTATTCATTCGAACCACTGCAGATTAATGATGATGTCATAGCGGTGGTAGAGGTGTTACCTTTGGAAGGCTGAGTGTGTCTCACAGCTAGGAGGTCCACAAAGCAGAGATGTACCATGTGACCCACGCACTACAACACACACACACACACATTAACACATTTGATCAGAATAATATGATTATCAAGTTATTAATGAATTTTTTTAAGTTAGCATAATTTAGCACAGAGGCTAACAAAGTGCCTCAACCTCCCCTCTAAAACTCCAAATGGTCAGACAAACTCTAGTGCTAACTGCAGCATAACATTTACAGGTAGCATGTTGACTAGCTAGCCACATGCTAACCTAAGATTGTGTTACCAAGCTTCTAACTTAAGATGCAGACAGGTTGATTTAGAGACTGACTTTAAATAAACTTGTTAACCACCATGATGCTAACAGAAGCTAATGTTTTGGTCACATAAATAACCATTATGATGCTAACAGAAGCTTAAGTTTTAGCCAAAATGTTAATCAATATCATGCTAACATAACCTAATGTTTCCACACAATGTTTACCATTGTGATGCTAACAGAAGCTAATGTTTTAGTAACATAGATAACCATTATGATGCTAACAAAACCCAATGTTGAAGCCACAATATTAACCACCATGATGCTATCGGACGCTTCTAATCCACACGTTGTTTACCACTGTGATGCTAACAGAAGCTTAAATTTCAGCCAAAATGTTAATGTATAATATGATAATCAGACTTTCATCATTTAAAGGAGCAGACCAGGGGAGGATACACACTTATTTCCCTCTTTCTCAGGGCCGTAGAGAACGTTTTAGCTTAGCCTTTGGTTAGTATTTATTTTTCTTATCTCCATTTCTTTTAGTGGCCTTGGTTTCTTATTTCATGTTTATTCATATCCACCTTTATTATTTTCGGTCCTGTATTATTCATATTTTAGTCTTTACATGTTTTTATCCTTTTAATATTTTGGCTCCCCCCCAGTGTTTCCTCTGGGGAGCCCCCGGCACTGGGAGTGGTGGTTGGCTGTGGTTGCAGGGGCCTGTCACATTGGTCCCTGGTGGAGGATAGTGTCTACTACACCCCTCTTCTGGGGCCTGTGGTTGGGCTCCTAAGGGCTCCTGTGGCCGGCCCTCTGCTCCTGGTGCAGAAGGCTCCTCTAATAGTGCTTCCTCCATTGGTTCGTCTGTACTCAGCTTTATCAGCTTCATTTACATACAGTATGTGTGTCTGTGTGTGTACGTTGCTCTGGGTGGATGTGTATGCGACTGTTGACTGTTGGTTTTAAGGTTGGGTGGGCAAATAGTGGCATGTTTGATTGTTTTTAATTGCACTGTAAAGCCCTTGAGTTACATCTTTTGTATTTTTGGTCTTTTTAAATCTAAACTGAAAACTCACTTTTTTAGAATGGCTTTTAACCCTGACTAAGACTTTTAGGTATTGTGCTCATATTAGTTTTTAACTTGTTTTATCTTTTCCAAATGGCTTTTATGCACCCTTATGTACACCTCCCCTTGCATTTTTATGTATCTTTCCTTTTTTATGCACCGATCCTACTAGAGCCCGACCGATTAATCAGCCCACCCGATTAATCGGGTTGATTATAGCCTGTCACAGATTAATCAACATTGGCCAAAATGTAGCTGATCATAAAAATTTCTGCCACGCGGATATTCTGTCGCTTCTGTTTCTGTGTGTTAATTAATATAAGGCTACTACACAGCGCCTCACTTTATAATGCCATGTAAGATTAACCGGGGCTTTTAAATTCACAAGTTATTGTTTTGGTTGAAATAATTTTTGAAAATGTTTCAATGTATTTTGTTGTAATTGTATTTATTGCATGTTTTGAAAGCAGCGACATTGTTTCTTAAAATCTAGTTTAGTCCCATGCATTAAATGGAAGATGGAACTTTTTAATAGCTAGTCATAATTTGTGTTCATATACAGTATTTATCCTGTGTATATCAATGAATTTATTACATATATCAGCAAATATATTGGATATCAGTCGATATATTGGATATCGGCTTCTTTTTGCCCCCAGTATCGGTATCGACATCGGCCCCAAAAATCCCATATCAGTCCGGCTCTAGTTCCGACAATAATGTTTCATGTTGCTTTTATCTATAGTGCCCTTATTTATCCTGACACTACTGTAAAGCACTTTGGGGGCATTTTGGGTTCTGTAAAGGTTCTGATAGATTGATTGATAGATTAAAAAGCGCTTTATAAATAAAGTTTGATTTAATTTAAAGTTCAATTTCCCTCTCCCTCTGTCTTTCAATTTCTCTCTGTCTGTACCCTCCATCCATCTCTCTTAATTTCAATTCAAAATTCAAAAAGCTTTATTAGCATCACAAACATAAGTTTACATTGCTAAAGCAGATGTGACACGGAAGAAATGTAAACCCAGTTAAACACAATTTACAGATGAACAACAGGCATGCAGCTAAAGGAATAAAATAGGAACACAAATAAACTTTCTCTCTGAACTTTGGAATATTAATTAATTACAAAATAAAAATAGTTTCATTTTGTCTACGTTTTACTGACTGTAGTCTTTAGCATTACTTTAAAAGCATTACTTTACCGATGACACTGACACTGTCTTGATTGAATTTTAACTTTAGTTGGTACTGAGTGTGTATTGAGATAGAGTTTGTTGTGATGTGGCGTTATAAAAATAAAGATTGATTAATTATTTTATTGATTGCTCAAGGCAAAGAAATACGCCATAGTTCTGCTTTCAGACAATGTAAACCAGAGTAGTAAACTACAAAAAAGACCCAACAGAAAAGTCAGACTACATACTACATCCACATGTCGTAAGCGGTTTGGAAAAAAAGCCCCTGTTTGAAAATCATCACCATAATCGCTCTGTTACAGACACCTGAACAAGTGATGCTCTCGATCCGGATCAGATCTTCAAACCGTTTCTACTGAGTGACGTTTTTCATGTTTGAACCAGGTCTCTCTCAGAGAGGTCTGATGAAGACTGGCTCCTACTCTGTGCTTTTTTATTCAATCAGCATAAAACTCAGCCTAAACTATTCTCTGAAGCTGTCTTATGTTCATAACGACAGAAACGTTTCTCTTGGGGTTCAGTCTGGTCCGGGTTCAGTCTGGTCTGGATTCAGTCAGGACTTGGTTCAGCCCGGAGCCGACAGAAAGAAGCTCTGTTGCTCTAACGCTGAAGACTCCATCCTTAAAACTCAAACTGACGGTAAATGAATCTGATTTTACCCACCTGCCAACAGCGGGATGGGGGGCGCCATCTTTACGTGCCGGAAGAAGAAAGGTTGTCTCCCGGAAGTGCGTAAGGCAACGGGAGGCGGGGCTTTCAGTGCCACATCAGCAGAGCATCAGCCTGTTTCAGGTGCGGAGCTTCAAAATAAAGACATTAAGAGTCTCTCTGAGGTCTGTAGAGCCCTTTTCTCTGAGTTACGAGCCCTGATCAGTTCCTTAAATACAGAAACACTCTTTTTAATCAATCAAAGAACTGCTCTGTTTAGAAAGTTCGTGAAGTCGTCAATATACTTAAAGAGAAGTTCCGGTTTCAAAGTAAAAGCTCAATGTCTGTGAGAACAAATGTTATTTTTTATGGTGAAAAATAAAACAGCAACTACTAACAAACATAAATGGTATCCAGAGATAAGCTTTAAAGCTCTTTAGATGCAGCTGTTAGCAGAGTCAGGATCAAGGTTTTAATAGTTTTGGATTTGTCATTATGTTTAGTTTTAGTTAGTTTTAGAGCGGGTATTCTAGTTTTTATTTAGTTTTAATTTTTGCAACAAGGCTTAGTTTTAGTTAATTTTTTTTTATTAGTTTCAGTTTATTTTCTGTTTTTTTTTCGTACCTTATTTGCCAGGATTCAAAAAGGTCAGAGTAAATACTTTGTAATACTGTTTATATTCAAGTCCAACATAGTGCTCACTGCTCAGTCAATGCTGATACTGAACTGTTGGCTGCTGCCTTTAATACAAGAAAATAATATAAACTTAATATAAAAAAATATAAACATAAATTATATATAAATAATGTTAACATAAATAGTATAAAAAATAATAAAAACATAAATTATATATAAATAATGTTAACATAAATAATATAAAAAATAATATAAACATAAATTATATAAAACAATATAATATGATCTTTAATAATAAAGAAACTTGGACTCTGTAACAATAAAGGCAGACCCACACGCAATTTAACTATTACAGATGCTCTGATTCATTGCTACACTATGTTTCGTTGCAGCACAGCGCACAGCCAGTCAGTGCAGTAAACAAGCACGTCCAGGTACGTTGCCAGGATGGTGCCAAACAGCACTAACTGACGAAAACTGTCGTAAAATTGGTTGCGAAAATGTGTCGGATTAATTTAAATCCTAAAGGCTATTAATATTGTCAGAAACGGTAACTAAGGACATTTTATCTATAATTTTGGTTAGTTTCAGTTAGTTTTGTGAACACAAGACACAGTTTTAGTTTACTTATCTTTTTTTTTCTTTTCTAGTTTTTATAAGTTTGAGTTAACTGCAATGTATTTTAAAATTTAGTTTTCATTTTTAGTTTCGTTTTGGTTAACTATTATGACCTTGGTCAGGAACCTTTTTTTTATTATTATCATTATGAACATTCCACAATATACAAACTCTCAGTGAGGATAATAAAAACAAGGTACTTTCTGTCCCATAGCATAACAAAACAAACCAAGTAAAAGTTAAAAAAAAAAAAAAGTACATAATAACAATTATAGAACACAGAGGGTTATGTACTTATAAAGGCATCCATAAATAAAGTGAGAAATCAAGCAGGGTTACAGATTAAACAAGGTTCATGATGAAAAACTTAAAAAAAAAAATACTCTGAAATTCTTATTTGAATAAATACATATGTGGTGGGGGACAAAAGTTTTAATTTAAATTTAAATAGCGCAACAATTAGAGAATAAATGAAAATAAATGTTTGCCCATCTGTTAAGTGCAAAATTAAATACTTATTGTAAAATTGTAAATGCAACCAAACATTTACCTATACATTGTAATCAAAAATATTAACACTTAAGGATAAAATAAAAGATTGTGTGCTATGTCGTAACAGATCCTTGGTCAGGATCCGATATGAGATCAGCTCCGAGAACATGTCTGGGAGGAATCAGCTCTAAAAGGGACCAGGACAGACTTTATGAATATAAAGACTTGAATTGATTTTAACCCCCAGAGAACATTTCAAAGACTGAAACAGAAAATAGAAAAAAACAAAAAACAAAACAGAACCTCTGGTTTGAATATGTAGTTTTAATTTGAAAGCGCAAACCGGAAGTTGTGTCTATACGACCGTTAACTTTATGCGGGAAAGTTCCGCTGATGACGCGGTTTCGGGGGCGGGGCTTCTTCTTTTTGAGTACGTAGACAAAGTTTGGATCTCCCAGTCCGTCAGCAGATCCAGCACGAAGCAGCAGACCGAGCGCATCCTCCAGACCAGACCACCGTCTGTACCCCGAACCACACAAAAGAAGAAAACCCAGAAAAGAAGAAAGATGGTCGCCAAACAGAGGATCCGCATGGCCAACGAGAAACACAGCAAGAACATCACACAGCGGGGGAACGTGGCCAAGTCCACGGTGAGTTCATCCACGGCTCCTCAGAGTCTCACTGCTCCTCTTTTTGCTCCTTTCTGCTCCTATCTGCGTCTGAAAAAACCTGAAAAACCAGCATCACAGACCCCAAAACCATTGTAGACCAGGAGCTGGTTCTAGATCTGAGGGGACCACTTCCTCTTTAGCCTGTGCTTTAATGTTTTAGACTGACTTGGTTTAAGATGAAGAGATCAGAAAGAAATAAGGGGGTCAGACAAAAACCAGATTCAGGTTCAGACTGAGACACTAGCATCTAGACTCACACCAAAACCATCAAATCCTGAGTCCTTTAACAGGGGTCAGACTACAGGGAGGGGTTCAGGGTCCATTCACAATACACATCAACTAATCCACTCACCTGAGAGAACACACACACACACTGTGTCAGAAATCATCATCAAAAGTGGCAAACACATGTATTCAATCTGTGTGTGTGTGTGTGTGTGTGTGTGTGTTTCAGAGGAGCCTGACTGACGACAAAGGTGTGGGTCCCTGGCTGCTTGCTCTCTTCATCTTCGTCGTCTGTGGATCAGGTGAGTGGTTCATCAACAGACACAGTAGAGCAGAAAGTACTTCCTGTTACATCATCACGTCACCATAGCAACTGTTTATTATTTTCCCAATTTAAACACATTATTACAAAGTGATGATAAACTGATGTCAGATCAGGGTGACAGATTAACAGCAAACACACTTTATCACCATGTACTGCATTACATGAGGGATGAGACAGTCAAGTTATGATTAGCAAACATTAAGCTAACATTTCAGTTTTCAGAAGCTACGTTATGTAGCGTCTGTAACGGTAACATTAGCTTATCATAGCTTATGTAGCTTATGCAGCCCCTGTCTCATCATTCATGAAATGCAGTCCATTGTATCAAAGTCTGTTTGCTGATCTGACATCCGTGTGGCTCTTATTAGCTGTAGCTGTAGCTTTAGCAGCGTTAGCTCGAAACATGGTTAATACTAACAGAATTGGATTGGCCCTAACTGTAGCTCAGGTGAGCTCAAAGGTCAGAGGTCATCAAGCGTGGAGCTCTGCACACGTCAGATCATCTCCACAGAATGCTAATGTGCTAGCTCCAAGCTGATCACCTGTAAACAGAACGTCACCTTTAAGACGCTCACCCTGCCCCAGACTGATGTCAGAGCATGTGCCCGGTCAGACTGGAGGGCGGGGCTTAAGTTTACATGTCAGTTTGCTCCATGTCACTCTGACTGCAGACACAGAGTCAATAAACACACACATACTCACACAAACAAACATAACTGGTGTGTTCTCTGCTCTAAGTACACACTGAACTGAGGCTGAAGCTCCGCCTCCTTTCTCCTTCACAGCCTCAGACCACCATTAAACTCTGAGTTGTGTACCTGAGCCCTGTACTGATTCTGTGTGTTTGTGTGTGTGCAGCTATCTTCCAGATCATCCAGAGCATCAGGATGGGCATGTAAATTGATGTGACCAGCAGGGGGCGGAGCTTTGAAGAGAAGCAGCTAAAATAAATGGCGAGGACCACATGCCCCGCCCCCTTTCCGCGCCTTTGAACTGAAGCAACCTGAACATTCCTGAAGTGCGGCAGCTGTCTGCAGACGAGACCGCACAGACGACCAAACAGACCCCGCCCCCTCAACCCCCCCCCTCAGAGAGCCGTTATCAGCTGGCCGTGTTGATCCACGTGTTGCTGCACGCCGACCTTCTCAGCGACTTTCTGTAAACAACCACTGTGTGCCTTTCTCTGTTTACCTGTGCTCTAGCCCCGCCCCCACTGATTACACCTTATCAGTCCAGCTGAGGGGGGTCATAGTCCGCCCTGCTCCTGCCCACCCCCCCTCCTCTTCCTCAGTGTGAGATGATGAAGGTCTTTTGAATCAGAAGGTTAGGAGGTGCTGACAGGTGTGTGTGCACTGTGTGCAGCTTCACCTGCTCAAAATAAAGTCTCTGTACCAAGAGGGCCGCTGTGTGTCGTCTCCACCTCTATGTGTGTGTGTGTGTGTGTGTGTGTGTGACTCTGTAAAGGTGTGTCAGGTTTTTATCTACCTGTGCAGCAGGGACAAACATGCATTGCTGCAAACAGAGAAGGGAGGAGGCCTCTGATTGGTTGATTAAGCTCCGTCTGCAGAGACTCCCTTTGTCCACCAGGTGGAGCTGTTTGAACACAAACAGGCTCTGTGTGAATTTGAGAGTCTGTTTGGGTTTGAAAAGTTAGACATAGTAATGAGACAGCACTCTCACCTTACATGTCTTCATGTAGCTCAGCTGAGCAACTCCAGGATTTATTATTTAAAAGTTTTAGCTTAACATAAAGTTTTTTACTGCAACACTCCTTTTTATCCAAAAAGCTTTGACACTACATAAAAAAGTTTTATGGATATAAATCCTGAATATATGACTTTAGCTGCACACATTTTGAGATGTACAGGTCTGAGCAGATTGATACAGTTTATTAAGGGGTTTTTCAGCAGACGTCCTCAATAATATGCACATGCAACATGACTGCAGAAGCTGCATTTAGCTCCAATCATTCAGACGAGTTATCGTTCTTAAAACACTAAATTCAAACTGTCAGCAGAAAAATGTAACCAGTTAAAAAGGTCACATTTTACAATGAAACACCAGCGACATCTGTGGCTGTTATTGAATGTGTCTTTTTTTAATCCAACCTCAGATAACAAGGTATGACCACAAATAAATTACATTAACTGCCGATATTAATAATCCATTTTTACTTAGTGTGTTTAATAAAAAGTTGGTTTTTGGTGGAGGTTATGGCCAAACATGGACTCAATATAAAGTGTAAATAAATAGTAAACATAACCAATGATTTAAAAAGATATATATATATATGATTAAAGTCAAATTATGGTATATTATCAAACTATTAACCAGTCTTATTAGTAACCCTGAAGAAAAACTCTCTGTTATATATTTGGCATAGTTTTCTGGATATAGTTTTTTGGCTCCTTTACTATGAACTGGGTCTTAAACTCAGTAGTTTGTGTGATCTTTTTGGTTTGGGAAGGTTTTTGATTTTTTTACACACGTTTACACCCTGGTATTTTTACAGTCTGGTGAGAACCGGATCTGGGTTAACACAACTGATCCTCAGGATTAAAACCCAGACTAAGTCCGTCTGACCTGGGTCTGAATGAGCTGCTGGTGTCTCTACTGATGGTGGGTTGAGATCCTGATCCAGTCTTCATATTGGTCTTCATGTGTTGTAGTACCTAATGTGACCACAGGAGGGGGCTCACCACTTTTAGTGTCCAATGAGCAGTAACCTCAAAACATTCACAAAGCACTCGTCCCTCATGGGGTCTGTCTCTGCATTCATCTCTTTATTTTACAACAGATCAGACTCTGGAAATGTTCAGGACCCCAGAGGGTCAGGAGGACAGCGTCCCCAGAGCTCATAGGGGGACAATCAGAGGACTTTTAGAAGACGACTGAGGCTCTGATACATCAAAGTTCACATCAGAGTTAACCTCTGTCCACAAACGTTGAGGTGTGTGTTACACATCTGTCCCCAGATCAGCTCCTTAACTCTTTAGTTTTGTCCATCTCTGTCCCAGTGTCCTCAGCTGTTGGACGGCTGCTCTGGTTTAAGGCGGATGGCCCAGGAGTTAGCCGACACGATGTCTCCCCGTCGGTGAATGCGGCATGTGTACACGCCCTCGTTGAACTCGTTAGCAACAATGCGGAGGTCTCGGTCCTTCATGACGATGTACCCTGGCACAGAGGTGAGGATCTGCTCGCCATCTTTAAACCAGCTGCAGGGACAGACAGGAAGTGAGAGACAGGAAGTGAGTCTAGGGATGGGTACCTTTCACATTTGAAATGATAAAGTACGGATGCCTGATACCTGGCAATCGGTACCAATACTCAACGGTACCAATTTTTGGTACTTTTTTGTGTTTATGTGGTGAAAAATATCAATTTGTTTAGTAATGAAGTATAAAAAAATTTCAGTTTAACATATTTATTCCTCAATATATAACCTTGTAATGCTGTGTTCATGTCCAGCATAGAAAATTGCCTACTCTTCCAGTTCCTCACAGTCACAAGGATGCATTTAGGTACCTAAACATGGTACAGTTTGACTTTACATGAACCGATACCCGGTGCTTTTGACAGAATTCGGTCGGTACCTATAAAAGAACTTTATTTGGTACCCATCCCTCAGACTGGACATAAGACAGAAATGAAGTAAGAGACAAGACTTAAGAGACAGGACATGTCACTGGACGAAAGAAACAGAAGGGGGGGGGGGCAGGAAAAAAAGGCGGCTAATAGGAGACATGACAGGAGACAGGAAATGAGACAGAATGAAAGAAACAGGAAGTGAGTGACAGGACCAAGGAGAAAGGGAGTTAGAGACAGAACAGTGACAGGACGTAGAAGAGAGGAAGTGAGACGCAGGACTTAAGAGACAGGACATAAGACAGTACGAAAGAAACTGGAAGTAAGAGACAATATAAGGACTTAGGAGACAGGAAGTAAGACACTAAGACATTGGATGAAAGAGACAGGACATAAGAAGCAAGAGGAAAGAGACAGGAAGTCAGAGATGTGGACCTCCAAAGTGTCTTCTGTTCTTAATCTAAACTGATCAGATCACCTTGAATCTGACTTTTCTAAGAATCACTGTGACCAAGATCAGACCAAACTCCGCCTCCTCACCACAGTCTGTTTATCTGTTGGTCTTTTTTTATTTTAAGGAATAACAGACTATCAATAAACACATGGATCAGAAACACTTCATAGCACCAAACCAACGTTGCAGTTCCCCGAGTGTCCACCAGAGTCTGTCTCCAGCAGTGAGTCAGTCCCCATAGAGCTCTATGTTAAAATAAACCAAAGTTCCCTGAGTGTCCACTAGAGTCTGTCTAACCTAGCTAGTGAATTTACACATCTGGCTCCTAAAACCGGCATGACATTTTTCAAGTTTCTCTCTGAATGCGGATCGATCAGCTGACCTCACTTTGGGCGGAGAGCGCAGGTTTTTGGTTCCACAGCGGAAACCCACCACCTTCCCCCGGGGAACCATCTTTGTCTTGACATTGGCGGGAGGCGGAGTTGGCGTGGAGACGGCTTCCAGAGGCTCTGCAGGACAGGACATGAGTGAGACAGTGGAGGAGGTGTGACACGGAGGAGGTTGATCGCCGTTTTAACGTGTTGACTCACCGTAGCAGAGGTCGCAGCGCTGAGGACAGTTCTTCTTCATGAACGTCTTCCTGCGCTCACAGAAGCCGAGACGAGCCCACGGGTCACACACTCGCTTCTTATCCAGGCAGCCTGCACAGGTCACACACACACACACACACACACACACACACTGATTTCACATGGACTCCAAGCAGACGTGGGGTCAAAGGGTAAGAAATGGTTGTCATGGTGACCACGCCGTACCGTAGAGTCTCTGGATGCCCCACACGTCGTCCTGGCCGATGTTCCTCTGGCCCGTGTACGTGGCGTTGGGGTGCATCAGAGCCTGGGGGTCTCTGGAGTGCCACAGGCCCAGAGCGTGACCGATCTCATGAGCCGCCACCTGGACCAGGTCGTTTAGCCACACCCCTGCACGGTCACATGACAACACCTGCATCAGGTAAACGAACACCTGCCTGCAGCACTCACACCCTGACCCGACACCTGGTACCTTGTTTCCAGCTGAACCTGGACTTCCCCAGGATCCAGAACTCGTGGTTGTCAAAGTGGATTTCTCCACGCGGCGGCAGGAAGGCATGAGCCAACTCGCCGTTCAGACCGTCAAAACACGGGTGGAGAGGAGACCACCAGCAGTCAGTGTGGTTAAAGGTGTAGAAACCTGACACACACACACACACACACACACACACACACATTCACCTCAACATGACTTAAAATACTCTATAATGTAAGGCTTAAGCTCCGCCCCCTCGTGGCCCACAGGTACCTACCGATGGTGATGTCAGCAGTGCCGTTGGGGTCTGTGACCTCAGCAAAGGTCAAAGGAGAGACGTCGCTCCACTTGGTGAAGGCGATGCTGATGGCCTTCCTGGTGTCCTCCACGTTCAGGGTGTTAGGGAACTTTATAATCCTGAGACAGGCAGACAGACAGGCAGGAAGACATGCAGGTAATTAAACAGACAGGCAGGCAGGCAGGGAGAGTCACAGACAGACAGGCAGGAAGACAGGCAGTTAGACAGGCAGACAGGAAAACAGACAGAGAGGCAGACCACCAGTTAGACAGGCAGACAGACAGACAGGAAGACAGGCAGATAATTGAACAGACAGGCAGGGAGAGACACAGACAGACAGACAGACAGACAGACAGAAAGAGAGGCAGTTAGACAGGGAGACAGATAGACAGGAAGACAGGCAGATAATTGAACAGACAGGCAGACAGGCAAGGAGAGACACAGAGACAGACAGAAAGAGAGGCAGTTAGACAGGGAGACAGATAGACAGGCAGGAAGACAGGCAGTAAGACAGACAGAAAGAGACACAAACAGACAGACAGGCAGGAAGACAGACAGACAGAAAGAGACACAATCAGACAGACAGGCAGTAAGACAGACAGACAGACAGAGACACAAACAGACAGACAGGCCGGAAGACAGACAGGCAGGAAGACAGACAGACAGAAAGAGACACAAACAGTCAGACAGGCAGTCAGACAGGCAGGCAGTAATAGAGAGACAGACAGACAGACAGAAGGACAGACATTAAGTGAGACAGACAGGCAGAAAGAGAGACAGGCAGTTAGAGAGACAGACATACAGGCAGACAGTAAGCAAGACAGACAGGCAGAGTAACAGAGACAGGCAGAAAGAGAGACAGACAGCAAGACATTAAGAGAAAGAAACAGACATACAGGCAATCAGGAAGACAGACAGACAGTTAGAGAGACAGACAGTTAGAGAGACAGGCATACAGGCAGACAGTAAGCAAGACAAACAGTAAGTAAGACAGACAGGCAGTCAGGCAGAGAAACAGTCAGACAGACAGTAAGAGAGACAGACAGATAGACAGAGAGTGAGACAGGTCATCTCTAAAGCCCTGACTCTGGGTTCTGTTCCCTGTTTTCAGTCTGTCAGGCTGAGGAGAGCTCGTTGGCCTGAGAGACGCAGCTCAGGGTGAGACTTCCTGCTGTCAGGCAGCGAGCCAATCAGAGAGCATTCAGGGAACAAAGGACTCAATCAGCTGATGTCAGCAGCTCCCAGGGTCTGTTCAGACTCACCTGTCTGACACACATCAGCTCTACATCACACCACACACACCTTCACACACTGGTACTACCATACACCGGACAACTGTTTACCTTTTGTTTACCTTTTTATGTTTGTTGACCTGTTGTTAACCTGTTGTTTACCTGTTGTTTACCTGTTTGTTTACCTGTATGTCAGGTTGTGATGACCCCATTTCTGACCCACGGGGTTGATGGCGTAGCGTCTGTTTCGTGTTTTTTGGAGCGTCTCTGTCGCCCTGCAGCTGTTCGGAGTCTGAAAAACACAACATCAGATTCAACCAATCACTTGCTTCGGTGCAGTAATGATGTCACTCACTCCAGAGGCCACAAGGTGACTTCATAAGGGAGTGATTTAAACTTTACCTTCACCACCAAACCTTTCTTTGATACATTAAACACGAAACAGCTGGAACTACAACTCCCAGAGTGCATGTCAGCAACAAACAGATCAAACAGCTTCGAGCTGGACATAATCTAAATCGGTGCACGTTGTAAACCATTTCAGGTTATAAAGGGGACCATGAAGATCTGATTAACTCCATGTCTGGCTTGTAGTCCTGTGGCTCTAGGACTTATGGGTAATGTAGTATGAGACAATGGAACGTGATCTGAGCTCCGTGGGCGTTTTATTGGACGGTAGAAGAAGAGGAAGCAGAGTGTTGTTACTGTTTGAGACGTGGCAGAGCACTGATTCAGTCCAGATGTGAACCCCCCACCCCCCCTCAGATATCTGTCCCCCACATGTAAACCTCCTCTGATCCTCCGACAAAAACTGAACCTGGTTTCTCTCTGACCCTCAGCTGGACTCAGACTGTTTACTGCCTCTGACAGTGAACTACTTCCTGTCCTGTCCCAAAATATGTGGCACTTTGGAACAAGGACAGGCCTTCAAAATAAAAGTCCAGTCTCAAACACGGCTCTGTAGCCAAAAACAGTCAGAGCTGGTCTCGTAATAACAACCTCCTCTGACTCCGTTAGCATACTGAACTCGAGTCCACCTGAGACAACCTGAGTCCACCTGTGACACAGTGAGACAGGTGGAGGTCATGTTTGGTGTGAAGTCACTGCAGTGCCCCCTGTGGTCAGAATCAGTATTGTGTTTTTTCTGGATAAAGACTCCATTTCCCATGAGCACCATCACCCACCATGGTAAGGACATAACTGTTTGTCAAGGCGTGCTTGTTTTGGAGAGCAGATCTTCTTTTTGACATTGTTCAAGACAAATTTTCCCAGCATGCAAAGCGATTAGGTAATGTAATTATTTGTAGTTTAAAAGGCGACAACATTCAAACTTTGTAAACTCAGTTTGTAGTTTAGTAGGGGTAAGTATTGGCAAAAACCTCTCGATACTTAAGTCACAGTACGATTGTGTCACAATACTGTAATATATTGCGATATTCTAAACAGATAAAAGATGTATGTTAATCCAAATATTTCTCAAAATTAAAAGGACCAAGGAAAACATTGGCATCTATAGCAAACTGACTTTTTCAGTGCAACAAAAACCCACATTATCAAGTTTAGAAATTGAATATTTTAATATACTTGAGATAATTTTTCATTATACAATCTATTGCAGGGGTGGCCAACCAGTCAGCGACCAAGAGCCACAAAAAAAAAATACTGTGGTACTACGCGGGGCCACATTACACACATGGTCTTACAAACACACTTCCTCTCATACATAAAGAAAATAGCATAAAAGGAAAATCAATACATTTCCAATTTTCAAAGCGAGGTTTATTGTGTTTGTGTGTTTAAATTCGTACTAGAGAAGTGAAACTGAAACTCAAGTATCAATCCCAACTGATCCCAACGTTGGCATCCTTACATATATAGTTTAGATTGATCAGCACACCACTACTCATAACTATATACATAATTTTGAATGGACGGAAGAGCCACACACCCAAAGGCAATAGATCAGGCCACCCCTGATCTATTGGGAACATACAGGGCACTAGCTCTTTGGCGCCATCTACTGTAGTGGAAGCCCAGGAGTCGTATTTTAAGTCTAACTTGGCTAAAATATGTTTTTTTTAAATATATATCAATATTAAGAGTTGAAATATCACTACTGTATTGGAGGTCAAACTATCACAATTTATTTTTTTGCTCTGAGACGTGTCTGTGAATCCTGGTTCTGTCCTACCAGAGCTCATCTACCAGCTCCAACCTCACCAAGCAGAGCTGACGTAACCTCACTCTTCATTTTATTGATAGACTCTCAAGTTTGGACAGACCACTGCAGGAATGAACATTATCACAAACAGATTAACCCATGTTTTAGCCTTTAGCTCGTGCTCTATCACTCTCCTCTTTAGCTTCCTTCTGCTCTGACCTCCTTTTTCAGCTCCAGTGTCCATCATTACAGAAATCCTTTCCAGCAGAGGAAAACACAGATGGAACAAATAGATTCATGTCCGACCACAGACACAGAGGGATAACATGTTGAAATAACACATGTTGGAGCTGATAATCTGTCTTTAATCCTGGATTATGAACAGACAGATCAAAGTGAGACTGTTTCAGATCTCTGAGAAAGTCCTGAGTGGAGCTCTGAGCAGCCGCCTGTGGAGCTCCTTACAGCTGACAGCAGACTGCTGCTGGGACTGATGTTAGAGACAAACAGGGTCCAAGTCCTCTGAGCCACGAACAGGTGAAGACAGGTGACACACAGAGTCCGCTCAGAGACTTTAGGGAGCACCTTGGTGAGAGACAGCTTTTCAGAATAAAACCCCTGGAAGAAACCATGAGGCTGGACTACAGGAACACTATGTTACAGCACACACACACACACACACACACACACACTGATGAAGAGTTCACTGACCTGTGGCCTCACAGCGGCTCCGCTCACCTTCATCATCATCAACATCAGCGCAAGCAGCAGCATAGACAGTGGGGGGTCCATGATCAGACCAGGTCTTACACAGTCCTCATCATCAGTCCACCAACCAGACCTCAGTCAATCCGCGCGCGCGGCATCAGGAGGATTTCACGTCTCCTCGGGTCCCTATGGATCCAGAAAACCGGCCCGGGTGCACGTGCGGATCCAGGGTGCTGAAAGACCCCGTGAATTCCTGCAGCTTGTGTGACTTGTGTCCTCTACGGGCTGAGCTGACCCGGGTACAGTCCAGGTCCCGGTGCGTCCTGCTCGGCTGTGGAACAAACTGAGGGAAGTTTCCGGACAGCGCGCGCTGCTGCAGTGGGGCTGGTCCGGAGGGGCGGGGTCAGGTGTGTGAGCGGTGTCAGTTTGCACAGAGGGCAGAGTGTGCAGGTTAACCCTTGAGCTGCCTCCTCTTCCTCAGAGGCTGAGGAGGAGCTGCTTCACAAACTCCAGGTCCTCCTCAGCCTCTGAGGAAGAGGAGCAGGAGGAGGAGAAGGAAGAGGAGCTGACTCACAAACACCAGGTCAGACTCTGAAACTCATCCAACTCTTATTCTGAAAGTCTGAGTCAACGCACACTTCCTGTTGTCCTTAGCTGTCTGACAGCAGACACAAACAGCTGCTCCATGGTGTCCCCTCTGGGGCCCTCGGGTCAGGGGCCACAGGTAGGACCACCCTGTGCTGTTTTCCCAGCAGCAGTCCAGATGAGCAGAATGAACATCTGTCCAAACACAGAGGGCGCCCCCTGCTGCTGGGATCATGCTCTGTAACTGTGACGTCATGGGGGTGTGGCCAGAGACACTCCTTCATTCATAACATTTAAAGCAGGCGTTCACCTGTAGGGGGCACCATGTCTAAACCAGATCCTGTTAGTCTCTCAGGTTTAGTTAGTTACATCTTTCTCCACCAGGGGGCAGCAGAGCTTTAACATGAGCTCAAACACAGATCATCATACGCCATCTTCAGGTCCGTTAAAGCTCAACGTTAAATATGGATCCAGATCCAGATGGAGCGTGCTCTGCCTTAGTTTCGTCCGTATTTCTGCACGTTTCCATAAAAGTTACAGAAGCGGACAAAACGGAGCAGTACCACCGGAAACCATAGGGGCGGTGTTGCTGTTACTAGCTGATACGTAGCTTTAGCGAGACACGAAGAAGAAATAACAATTGTGTAACTTTTGGAAGAAAAACTTTGCGAGGTGGTTAGGAACTTCTGTTTTTCTTTTCGGTAGTCAGGGCAGGAGTACCTCAGGGCTCTCTGTGCGGCCCTCTGCATTTCACTTCCTGATTCAACACAGCTGGGCTGACCTTTGACCTTTGACCTCAGCTTTTTACAAACATCATCCTGTGCTGTGCTCTCTTTCATTTCTCTATCTATCTATCTATCTATCTATCTATCTATCTATCTATCTATCTATCTATCTATCTATCTATCTATCTATCTATCTATCTATCTATCTATCTATCTATCTATCTATCTATCCCCCCCTGCCTGCCCCTCTCTGCCTGGGTTGGAGGACGCTGACGCTGACAGAGGGACGTTTATTTCAGAGTAATGAGGAAAGAACTGATCCTTTAAATAGAATGAAGCATAACAGCAGCCTCATCAGTGACACACACACTCACACACACCCACACACTCACACACACTCACTCACTCACACACACTCATTATGGTCTGTATTGTGGGTTTATCAGCGGCTCACACTCGGTCACCTTCTCGGGGACAAACTGCCTGCAGAGCATCTTTCTGATGGTGCATGTTAAACAGACGCTCATTAGAGCTGCATTGTGAGCTGAATGAGCTCTGAAAGTTGGCAGCTCGGCGGCCTGGCACGCTCCCATCATGCACTGCAGCCATGACCTCACTGGCACTGAGAGATCAATACCTGGACTGAAACCTGAGCAGGAGCAGGAGGAGCTGATCGATGGGATGGATCCTGATCAGAATCACCTTCCCCGAGCGGATCGATCTCTGACTGATCACCTTCACCCGTTACAGCACCTGGCTCGCCTTTTAGGGGGGGCTGAAGGTGAATTAGACCAAAACTGGATAAAGTCAGACAAAGTCACAGAGAGGAGGGCTGAGTCTAGGCAGTGTTTGAAGTGTTCATAGTCAGATTTGACCAGGACCACACACACACTCTGACTGACATCACATCCCGTCTGGATTTATCAAAACGTGTCATCACTGATGGACACGCAGCGCTGGAGTTCTTTTTAGAGGCGAGCTGTGACAGTGTGTGTGAGAGTGTCACTGCTCAGCAGATTAAGTGTTATGAGTTACTGGAGGTCAAAGGTAAATGTAAACTGACGTCATGGTCTAAAGACTGAGGGACAGCTCTGAGGGCTCCAGACTTCCTCGGGACTATAAAAAGTGTTCACACCAAATCCATCTGATACAACAACTTTAAGAGCTGCTTTTCATCATCCTGCAACTGCACCTGACAGGGATGCACCAAGACCTTTAAAGACCTGGATCCTGTCCACATGATGCCCCCACTGTCAGCCCCTTTGTCCTCATTACATCACAGACACAGGCGTTTCATCTGGCTTCAGAGAAAGGAGTAAGAAAATGTGAAGCTGCTACTCAGACAAGACAGAAACAGTAAAACTAAGACTCAGTGCAGACAGAGGCAATGAAACTGAAACTCACTGCAGACAGAAACTTTGGAACTGGGACTCAAGGGAGACAGGAACAATAAAACTGAGACTAGGTGGAGACAGAAACAGCGAAACGGAGACTCAGAGGAGACAAAAATATTTCAAATGAGACTTAGTGGAGACATTAACAGTGAAACTGAGACTTAGCAAAGACAAGAAAAGTAAAACTAAGACTCAGTGCAGACAAAAACAGTGAACCTGGGACTCAGAGGAGACAGAGACGTTGATACTGCGACTCAGTGAGAACAGAAACAGTGAAACTGAGACAGATGCAATAGTGGAGTCACATACAATAAAACAGAGATTCAGTGGAGATAGAAACAGGTAAACTGAGACTTAGTGAAGATGGATACAGTGAAATTGAGAGTCAGTGCGAACATAAACAGTGAAACTGAGACTCAGTGCAGACCGAAACTTTGGAACTGGGACTCAGTGGAGACAGAAACAATAAAACTGAGACTCAAAGGAGACGGAAACAGTGAATATGCAACTCAGGGCAGACAGAAACAGTGAAACAGAGACTCAGAGGAGACAGGAGAAGTAAAACTAAGACTCAGTGCAGACCGAAATAAAGAAACTGAAAGTCACTGAGGTTAGAAACAGTGTAACTGAGACTCGATGCAGGCAAAATCAGAGAACCTGAAACTCAGTGGACACAAAGACAGTGAAACTGAGACTTCGTGAAAACATAAACAGTGAAACTGAGAGTCTGTTGTTTGGGAGTCATTGCAGGGATGACTCTGATGCTAAGCTCCGACCTGTCCTCTCAGGTACACAGTCTGCGCTGCAGCATATCCCATCATGCACCACTGATCCTGGACAGGGTCCCACCGCCCTCAGGGGCCTCCTGAGTGCCGGACTCAGAGCGTCCTGACACCCGGAGAGACGGAGGAGGAGACAGACTTTCAGATGGAGGTGAAGGACGAGTATTTAATTACACCTCTATCCATTCATCTGTCCATCACACACACACACACACACACACACACACTCACACACACACACACACACACACACACACACACACACACACACACACACACACACACACACACACACACACACACATATACACACACACGCACACACACACACACTGTGGTTCCCACAGCGAGCTAAAAACAAACAGCTCACTGACTGTTTCTACAAGCTGCAGGTTGTCATGAGAACCGGAGCCCAAACTGAGGAGGGTGATGTGTCAGAGCTCGTCTGTGATTGGTCAGTTTCCAGCGAGGTGTCTCTGAACTAAAGTGAGGTCACATGATCAGGTTTGATGTTTTGTTCTCTCTGGGACCTTTAGCAGACAAAAACGTATCACAGTCAAAGAAGAGGAAGAGGAGACATCCTGTCCTCAGGTCTCTTCATCCTACATTTCCCACGGTGCACCTGGGCCATGTGATTTCACCTGGTGAGTGTGTGCGTTCCAAATCTCTTTTGTCTTTTCTTTAAATATTAGTATATTCATTTATTTGAGGAGCTGCATCCTGATTATCAAAACATGAAGCCTGTGTGGGAACTCTACAAGCTGCCGTCCAATGAGAATCCACCTGAGACCGGCTGCAGACCAAGCCCAAAAAAACAGACTCTGACAGTTTTAAAAAAAACTTAAAGCTTGGTTCAAAACATGGCTCAGATCTGAAACTCTAATTTCACCATCAGCACATGCTCTGTGTGTGTGTGTGGGTCTTTCTGACTCAGTTGTTCAGAAGAAATAAGGATCACGAGTTTGTCAGAGGCTCAGCTCAGCTGACTGAGACCTGCTGCCCAAAAACACAGGTGCGACTGAAGGAAAGAAAATCAAACAGAAATAAGAGAAACACCCGTATCAAACGAGAAACGTGGTCCTGAAAGACTTCAGACCCTGAATCCAGCTCTAAATGGGTGATCTGTCCTCAGAGCTCACCTGTGGTCTCAGGTGAGAGCATGTGTTCAGTGAAGACAGGAGCCCCTCTATGGAGTCAGACTGTTTCAGGTGTGAACTGAAGACCTGCAGCGCCCCCCTGTGGCCAACACGATTCACATGCTCTCCAACAGCTTCCTGTTTCAGCTGCTTCGGACTGCTTAAATACCTCATGTTTTCGTGAATCCTCCTCCGCTGTTGCCCCCGTGACGGAACAATAAACACACCAGCAGCCAATCAGAGTCAGTCTCAGGGATTTTATTAAAAAAGAGACACATCACACACACACACACACACACACACACACACACACACACACACACACACAAACAGCGGTAACTTCTCACATCAGGAAACAGAAACAGTAAAAAATAATCAGAACCATTTAGACACTGAAGCTAACACTGATGCATGCTGGGTAATCACACCGGTTACAGAACACACCTCCAGCTTCTGACTTGGAACACAACCAGGAGAGGTCCAGGTTTCAGTCCTTTGGCTATGCCACAATGATGTCATGGATGGTCTGATGATGTCGCAGTGATGTCATCAGACTGTAAAACAGGTCAGGTCCGGAGGTTGGGGGTGGCATGAAACACACCTTCAGGTGCTTTATGGGAAATGTAGGAGTCACAAAGTTCAGAGCGGAGACACACCGCCATCAGGAATGTTACAACACCACACACACACACAGACACACACAAGAATGATGTCACAGGGCAGGGGCGGGGTCAACAGCGCGTCTCATAGATTCCACTGCGCCCGATGTAACGAACCCATTTAATGACGTCATGATCGCTGTAGTTCAACTTTGGCTCAAACACCTTCAGGTACCGGACCTTCAGTCCAGACGGGGCGAACGGCACCTGAAAGAGAAGGAGGGACAGAATGTGAAGTAGTGCTGTCTTAAAATATTAATCAAATTAATTACAGGATTTGTGATTAATTAATCTAATTAATCACATTTTAATCTCATATCTGCTTGAGGTCCCAAAGAATCTGAATTCAAGGACATTACAAATTGTAGAGCATGACTGATCAAATAGATACGTAAGCTACAAATAACCGTGTTTTTGTTGACTGTCCCGTCTTTGTTTTTGTCACCTCGGCTTTGTTTGGTTTCATTAGCGCCGCATGTGTCAAGTGACGCGCCGCTGCCATGTATGGATCCTTTAACTGGCCATTATTTAACTGACTTCGCTGCAACTGATAGAGGCGGGGTCTGGCGGAGCTTTTCAATCAAAATCCTGCTCGTAAACTACTGTGGGTGAGAGCGGTGTGCTCTTTGGACGAGAGCTCAGCACGGATATGAGGAGAAGATGTGGGTTGAGAAAAAAAAACAAAAAAAGTATGTGTTGTCTGTTTTTTGGATCAAAAGCAGGAAAAGAAACATAAAAGAAGAGAGTCCACTCTTCTTAGGCGGTTTTAGTTTTTACACAGTCAAAGAAAACAAGATTATTTGGGTCTTGACAGATCATTCAAGATGCTCTGGAAATAGCTGGCAGCTAATGAGCTAACGTGCTAATTTTTTTTTCAATAAATTAATCTAATTAACGCGTTAAAGTGACAGCCCTGGAGGCGATAGTGAACATGATGTTTCCACTTCCTGTTTGTTCAGTACAACGGACAATCAGAGCCGAGACTTTTTCCATTTTTCCGTTTTTCCCTTATCCTCCGTAGTAGTTTTGGAAAAGTGTGAATGAGAATATGTTTGAGCATAAAAAGAAAGCAGTCAGAGGAAACACACACACACACACACACACACACACACTTGAATTGATGCTCTCACCTCAAAGTTCATGGAGATGGGCGGGCGCGCCCACTTCTTCTTATCGTTGGTGGGCAGCAGCTCGATCTCTGCGCTGATCTGAGACTCCTTCATGCCTGCCATACGCTTTATCCTGCACACACACATTAGTCTTTTTATGACCTGGTGTTGACCTATCAAAATAAACTGCAGGTCCCTTCACAATAAAAGCCCCTGATCAGCTGTGACTTGTGATCTAATCTGAGCGAAGAGTGGAGAGCTGAGCTTACTTCCACACGATGGCGTTCTCGCTGGCTTTGTACTTTGCCTTCCCCTTCATGCAGATCAGCTGGACCCCACTGGTGTTGAGGGGGGTGGGGATCCTCACCTGGAGGGAGGGAGGTGTAAACTTTATTTTGAAGGACAAATGTCAGAGGTTTGAAAGTCTGACTTCCTGTCGTACCTCAATCTTCTGGGCGAGCAGAGACGACTTGAAGTTGGACTTGATGACGACTTTGACCTCCAGTTTGGTGCGACCCACTTCTCTGACCAGAGGGATGACTCTGAAGGGGAGGATGATGTCTTTGGTGGTCCTGTACCTGCACACACACACACACACACACACACACACACACACACACACACACACACACACACACACACACACACACACACACACACACACACACACACATGACAAGACAAGAGTCAGGAAGAACAGGACAAACAGACAATCATGTGTGTGTGTGTGTGTGTGTGTGTGTGTGTCCTCTGACCTCATGAGCTCGTAGTCTCCGTCTGGAGGGATGAAGCTGATGCTGCGTTCAGAGTCAAACTTGCTGAGTCGGACGCACTGATGGAAGGTGCAGTCGTCGATGGCGATCGACTGTTTCCCGCTGAGGGCGGAGAGTGAAAGAAAGAATGAGCTCACACGGTGTGTGTGTGTGTGAGTGTGTGTGTGTGTGTGTGTGTGTGTGTGTGACCTCTGACCTCTTCCCTCCCTCCTCTGAACTCCCTCCTTTGCCCTGCTTGTCGATGACGATCTTGTCGTTCATCCCAAACTTACACTCGGGCATCCCGCTCAGGTAGCTCTTCATCACCACCCGGCCCGACACGTGAGCACTGAGCACCTGGCCTGCACACACACACACACACACACACACACACACACACACACACACACACACACACACACACACACCAACATTATCCGTGTGCTGCTGCCCTCTAGTGGTCAGCTCGGTTGTTTCTCTCCCTCTCATCCAGCTGAGGAAGACAAAACAACAGTGACATCATGCTGCTCTCTGATTGGCCGGCAGGATGATGGGTACCTTGTGGGGACATGAGCAGGTTGACGCTCTCCAACACGTCCAGGAAGAGCTCGTTGCGCCTGTACTTTATCCCCTCCCTCCTCCAGCCGATCTGACCCGTCACCTGACTGGTGATCTGAGACTGCTCCTCTTTGGTCTGCAGGGGGCGGGGCATGGCGTTTAACACTTCAACACTTTGTTTACAACTGGATATGTGTGTGTGTGTGTGTGAGTGTGTAGGGCTGACTCACATGATGCTGCAGGATGATCAAGGTGAGCAGGGAGGAAACAGGAAAGAGGAAACAGAGATTAACACCAAGATGAGCCAGATGTTAGCACTTCCTGGAAGTTTTTCAAATTAAAAGCCCCCTTGCACACTCCTTTGTGTGTGTGTGTGTGTGTGTGTGTGTGTGGCAAGGGTCTTCAACCTGTGGCTCTGGAGCCTCATGCAGCCCTTTGACCTCTTTGCAGTGGCTCTTTGTGGCTTTAAAATTATTTTTATAATAAAGATAAAGAATGGTGAGTTGAGTGATATTATAAATTTATATTATCAAATTCAAGAATTCTTCACAAAAGGATTTTTGCAAACTGATAAAATTTCAATTTCTTGAATTTTTGCTCATTTTTCAAATTTCACAATTATTTAGAAGTTTTAAATTGTTTTGGCATTTTAAAATGCAGCTTTTGCAGTTTTACACTTTAAAACTTTTCCTTTTCTTTTGCAAATTTTTTGAAAATGACTTCTCAATTTGGGGGATTTTAAAAGATCAAAATTTGTTGCAAATCTTTATAATTTTGATTTTTTTTTTCAAATTTTTGACAAAAACATTTTTTTTCAGTTCTTGAGAATTTTTGTTTAAAATTTTTTCCATTCTTTTTTTCATTTTTTAAATAGGTAGAAATTTATTAAATCTATTTTTTTGCAAGTTTTGCTAAATTTCTGAAATTCAATTTTTTAAATTTTTTTTGCAATTTTTTACTTCATGATTTAACATTTTGCAATTTTCTTCAAACTTTACAGATTTTTGACATTTCAAAACTGCAGCTTTTGTAGTTTACAAGTTTTGAACTTTTTCTAATTTTTTGCAAAATTTTTGAAAATGTCCTTTTTTTTAATTTTGGGAATTTTCAAAGATCAAAATTTGTTGCAATTTTCTTTGATTTTTTTCTTTTTTTCAATTTTTGAAACAAGATTTTTTTTCTCAAATTCTTGAAATTTTGTTTGAATTTATATATATATATATATATATATATATATATATATATATATATATATATATATATTTCAAATTTCTAAAATTATAAAAAAAATTGCAAATGTATTAAGCCTAAATAACTACACCATCACATGTACAATTTCATAAATTTAAAAACATCTTTTTTAGATAATGATTCACTAGATTTTAACAAAGTAAAGAATCTTCATCCCTTTGTTGTTTTTGTTTTGAAGATTAAGTGGATTTTGCGGCTCCTGATTGACTTTAATCCAGGTGAGCTGAGGCAAAATGGCTCCTATGAAAGTAAAGGTTACAGACCCCTGGTGCATGGGAACCTACCTGGCTCTTGATGCCCTGCTGAGTGATGAAGGTTTTCAGAGCCCCAGTCTCAGAGTTCTGAGGATACCCGAAGTCCAGGATCTCTGCAGGACACACACACACGTACACACAGAGTGAGGACACAGGTGTGTTACAGCACACTCAGAAACAGACGACAGAAGAGCTGCAGGAGGCTCCAGCGGAGGAGGTGGTGGGCGCTGTATTTTCTTTAGGTTTTGATTTTCTCTCCATCTTCACAAAAATCAAAACCTAAAAAAACCACAGACACACGCCAGGAGGAGTCACGGCAGGAGGAGACACGGCCCTGGAGGAGGGGCGGCTCCTGGATGAGGTGGGGTGTGCGGACCTGAACAGGGAACAGGAACTCTGACAGACCTGCTCTGACAAACACAACAGACTTCTGGTTTTAATCTGAAAGGCTGAAAAGTACTTCCTGTGGTAAGGTGAGTTTACCGTCCAGCAGCTCGTAGATGAGGACAAAGTTGTTCTTGACGTTCTCCTCGCTGATCTTCCCGAAGTAGGCGGTCATGACGTCACACATCTTGTAGAGGAACTCAAACACCATGGTGGCGTTGACATTCTGCTTGGTGACCACGGCGAGCCAGATGTTGGAGCGTTTGACGTGGAAGAAGCTGGTACGGGCGATGTTGGTGACCGGGGAGCGGACCTGCTGTCGTGCGTGGATGACGTTGACCCGGAAGGCGTCCACGGCGTTCCTCCTGCAGAGAGACGGCGTTAACACGACCACTGATGTTTGTACTTGTGTGTTTTAAACCCCGCCCCCCAAGCTCACACTCTCACAGAGGTCTCACTCTGAGACAGAAATCCAGTCTCATTTCCTGCTGGCATCTGGCACCATGCTGTCAGAGGGACTGAAATGACCTCATCACTCTGAGGGTTCTGTGGCGCTGCAGGGCTCGCTGCTATACTGCTGTTGCCTGGCAACAGGCTCCCTGCATCCCAGCGATGGTGAGGCTGCAGCTCTGACACACAGAATCATAATCCAGAGCCAGGACCAAGATGTTAACGTGGCGGAGGAGCAAACAGGAGGACGGGCGGCGAGACTAAGTCCAGACCAGGAACCAGATCATCTAAGTCTAAGAGGAGTTCTGGTTCCTGTTTGTAGTCTGAGCGCCATCGACCAATCAGGTGTCATCTAAGACCTAAGACTTGATCCTCCTGGTCCTCTTTTGTAGACCTCAATCCAACATACCTTAAAAGTAATTTTCTCCTCCTCTCAAGATCAGACCTGACAAAGCTTGACCTTTGACCTTTGACGAATCAAACTGAAGAAAATCACTTTGTGTTTCAGCTACACACACTGACACACACACACACACACACACACTCACACACACACACACACACACTTCAGAGTGGTTAAAATGGATTCTGGACTCACCCGATGTCATCACGGTACACCCTGGAGATCAACACCTCCCCCTTGTGGTTGTAGATGAAGAGCCCGCCAATCATGATGACATCATCAATCAGAGCCTGACACCTGCCAGAGAGAGGAAGAGAACTATCACCATCATCATCATCACCATCATCATTAACATCTTCATCACCTCTACCATCATCATTCTCATCATCATTATTCGATTATTCGATTCGATTTAAATTGCGATTCCTTGATATTTACGTTTTTTGCAATTATTATTTTGCTTTTTTAACACCAGACCATGTGAAAAAGTTAAATGTTGATGATAATTTCTACAGACTTTATCAGGAGCCATATTTTCTCATAAAATGCACATTTCGTGATTCAGAGAGAAACATTTCGCCCCCTGCTGGAGGAAAGTGGTATTTTTTTTCAATCCAGTTTATAAACAAAAACTGAAATGAAGAATTTCATTTGAAAAAAAAATGATATTGTCAAACAAAAAATCTTTATATGTCATATTTTAATATTTTTTCCTCCTACTCCTAACGCTAATTAAACGCTAATTACAGAAACTGATGAATCTACTGATGATAGAATGTTATATCTATTGAAGCACCACCTGTAATTAAGTGATTGTCTCACTGTCTGTTCCCATGTTCCTCTTGATGATGTCCTATTACATCACAGGAGTTAGCATGTTAGCTTAGCATCTGCTTCAAACAGTCTTCACAGAGTATGGAGGGTGACCAGGATCACTCTGAGCTAACATCTTATTCTAGACTTCATAGTCAAGGACGGGGGGCACTCAGAAACCTGACGCTGCTCTCTCAAACCACCAGACCCAGGTCTCCTCAAACCACCAGACAAGGTGGTCTCAGGTGGTCTCAGGTGGTCTCAGGTCTAAGGTCAGGGTCACAGCCTGGAGTCACCGCCCAGTGGCGTCTCTGCATGGATCCACAGTGAAGAGTCACCTGAACGCCTCAGGTAGACTCAGTCTTTCTGCGCCGATATGAAAACCTGCACCCGGATTAAAGGCGGATCAGACCACCAACACAGTCTGCGCTGAGATCCCCGATCACTGCATCCTAAAACCTGATCTGATGATCGGAGACCGGATCACAGCAGCACCTGCTCCGTCCCCGCTGCAGTCAGACGGTGACTTCACCGCTGCTGCAGTGCAGACAGACAGGCAGACAGACAGGCAGACAGGCAGACAGACAGGCAGAAAAACAGGCAGACAGGCTGTCCCTCCGTGTCCTCACCGTCCCGTAGAGAAGCCGTCGTGTCCCGGTCGGCCTCACAGAGACTCCTCGGTCCTGCTTCCCTCCATCAGGACGTTTGACCGTGAAGCGGGACTCTCCGTCTGCTCCGGTCGGCGGTAAGATGTCGGCGGAAGAAGCAGACAGTCAGCTGACGGCAGCCCGGCCCGGCCGCGTCCCATTCAGACCCTCCAACTCCCTCGACACTCTCCTCCTGTGACACATCAAACAGTGAATCCGGTTTTTATGGTCGTGGTTAGCACAAAATGCTGGTGGAGTCACAGACCGACAGGGACGAGACTAATGCTGCATCTGCTGTGTCCGTTCACTGCGCCCGAGGAGGCGGCTCTGCGGAATGGGACGCGGCCCGCCCTCCTCGTCTCTCCGTGTCTGAAGAGGAGGCAGAGGAGGAGAATGGAGAGAGGAGGAGAGGGGAGGCAAAGGGAGGCAGAGAGGAGGCGACATAAGGAAAAAGGAAGTGAAAGGAGGCAAGAGGCAGAGAGGAGGAGGGAGGAGGTGAGGAGAGGCGAGAGGAGAAGAAGGGAAGAGGGGAGACGAGAGGGGGCGAAAGGAGGCAGAGAGGAGCAGAGAGAAGTTGAAAGGAGGCTAAGAGGGCGGGGGAGCAAGAGGAGGACATAAGAGGCAGAAAGGAGAAGAGGGGAGGCAAAAGGAGGAAAAGGGGGGGAGAGGGAAGCTGAAAGGAGGCAAGTTGAGGAGAGGGAAGGCAGAGAAGAGGGGAGAGATGTTGAAAGGAGGCCGAGAGGTGGAGAGGAGGAGAGGAGAGGTGAAAAAAGTGAAGAGAGAAGTTGAAGGGAAGCAGAGAGGAGGAGACAAGAGGGGAGGCCAGAGGAGGCAAAAGTAGGCATAGAGGAGGAGAGGGAAGGTGAAAGGAGGCCAAGAAGAGGAACGTGGAGGCTAGGGAAGGTAAAAGGAGGCAAAGAGGAAAGAGAAGCTAAAAGGAGGCTGAGAGGAGGAGATTGGAGGTGAGGATAGGTCAAAGGAGGCAGAATGGAGGAGAGGCGAGGCAAGAGGATGCAAAAGGAGGCAAAAAGGAGGAGAGAGGAGTTGAAAGGAGGCCAAGAGGAGGAGGGTTGAGGCAAGAAAAGAGGGCTAAGAAGGCAAGAGGAGGTGAAAGTAGGTAGAAAGGAGGAGAAAGAAGTTGAAAGGAGGCCAAGAGGAGGAGAGCGGAGGCAAGAAGAGAGGGCTAGGGCGGCAAGAGGAGATAAAAGAAGATAGAGAGGAGGAGAGAGAAGTTGAAAGGAAGCTGGGAGGAGGCGAATTGAGGCGAGAGGAGGCAGAGAAAGGGAAAGGAGGCAGAAAGGAGGAGAAAGAAGTTGAAATGAGGCAAAGAAGAGGAGAGTAGGGGCGACAAAAGGTTAAAGGAGGTAGAGAGGCGGAGAGGGGAGGCAAGAGGAGGTGAAAGGAGGCAGAGAGGGGGAGAAAGAAGGCCGAGAGGAGGAGAATGGAGGGGAGGGGAGGCAAGAGGAGGCAAAGTAGGCATAGAGGAAGAGAGGGGAGGCGAAAGGAGACGGGAGAAAGAAGTTAAAAGGAGGCAGAGAGGAGGAGAGAGAAGTTGAAAGGAGGCCAAGAGGAGGAGAGAGGAGGCAAGAAGAGAGGGCTAGGGGGGCAAGAGGAGATAAAGAAGATAGAGAGGAGGAGAGAGAAGTTGAAAGGAAGCACAGAGGAGGACAGGGGAGGAGTGAGGAGGCAAGAGAAGGCTAGGGGAGGCAGAAAGGAGGAAATAGGAGGCAGAGAGGAGGTGAAGGAGGCAGATCTCTCTGCAGGGGCATTCTTACCTCAGCTGATGAAGACGTAGATCTATGATCAGACTCTGGCTGACGACAGTTTGACCTCCTGTTTGTCTGATCATTAAAACTCCAACTTTAGAAGAGTCCGGTCTCAGACCAGGTCAGCTGTTAGACCTTAGACTACAACACCAGTTTTCAGTCTGGGGTCTTTCATTCTGTTTAAAGTCAGTGGTTATGGTCCCTGAGGGTGAACACTGTGAGAATTCAACACTTCAAACACGTCTGCACGAAAAGGAAAACAAGGAGCCCAGGAGTCTGTGAGGAAGTTTTTAATGCAGGTATCTGAATCTCTTTAAATATGTGCTCAGGTGGGATTCAAAGCCAGGTAACAACCTCTGTGAAAGACAAGAGGGAGCCATGAAGTGAACAGAGAGGTCACACAACATCAGGTACACAAGCTTCTGGATCCAACGAGACCTGAACCAAAACCACACAGTCACTGTGACTGTATTAAAAGATGGACGACATGACAGCTCCCTGAAAGTGAAGCCAAAACATTCAGAGCTGATAAGCCCCGCCTCCTGGAGTTCTGATAAAACTCTCAGCGCTCTGACTCTGATGAAAGACAATCCAAACAGAACAAAGAGGCAGACATGTTTTGGCTTCACATAGGTACAAAGGATGAAGGGGGTCGTGTCGTCCATCTTTGAACCACAGTCTGTGGTTCTGGATGTTCTGGCGCCAGGTGTGAAGGATCTGGGGAAGAGGAGGGGCTGGATGTGCCTGTCATCGCTTCGCTGCTACATGATGCTGAGAGAAAACCCTGAGTCCCTGGTCTCTGCTGGGGGAGGGGCCACAGTCACATGGTACAGTCTCAGTACCATGTGATACCTCACACCTTGATCCAGCGTCAGGTATCGTGACACCACTTCATTCACACAGTCAGATTAATTCTCAGTTTGATCCAAGAGACACCAGAACCAGAACCAGGTCACCAGACACCAACTTCAGTTCCTGTTTACTCAGCAGCACACTGTGAACACAAGAATCCTTTCAAAGTAAGAGCCCGTCAGTCTCTACATCAGGACAGGTGTGTCACCTGACATGATAAACTGGTCACATGACATCCACAAAGAAATCGCCGGGGTTCCCAATGGCCAGACAGAAGGACTGACGAGCGGTGGCCAGGTCACGATGGCGTCCTCGCGCAGGCGACGGGGCTGGGGGCAGATCTTTGGAGAAGGAAGTTGGAGGTTGTGGGTTGTCATCGTTGTCAGGGGACGCTGCAGCCAGCTGTTTGTCAGCAGAGGAACCAACTTCCTGTTTGGCTGGCTCTGATTGGCTGCCTCCTCCTCCTCGCTCCTTGTGGCCACGACTACAGTCTGAGCCGCTGCTTCGACTTCCTGTCAGTCACAGCAAAACACTTCATCAGTAACTCATTCCTGTTTGACTCAAGATTAAAGACAGTATCACATCTGAACCTGGCTATGACTCAGGCCCCGCCCACAAACACAGGCCACGCCCACATATAAACGTGGCTTTTTCTTCGTAGTCTGGTCTTTCATTTGCACGTAAACAGAGTTCTGAGTCGCTGAAATCAAGTTTTCCTCTTCCGAGGCAGGTTTTGTTGTTGTAGTTGCCATGACAACAAACATTTACTTCTATTTCCTGTCTCTAGTGGACACTCAGGGAACTGCAGTTTATCTTAACATGAAGGTCAGGGATTCATCTTTGATAATCAGACGTTTCTTTTCACTTCCTGTTTGTGAGGCGTCAGATCACTATGGGATGGTTTCTAAGTGTTTGTGTAAAACCTGCTCAGCACCTTGCTCTCCTTCACTGGGCGGACCTCCTCCTCCTCCGTCCCCTGACACCGACAGCTGTTGGAGGGGCGGGGTGGAGCTGTAGGGGTGCGGGACCGGGTACTGATAGGGAAAGACCAGGGGCTGCTGAGGACCTGAGGATGGGCCCAGAGGGTCACAATCTCCTCCTCCTCCTCCTCCTCCTTCTTCATCATCCAGCAGCGACAGCACCCCGAGACCTGGCAGACAGGAGGGGTCAAAGGTCAAACCCAAACTCTCTTTCTGTCTGTGTCTTTAAAACTCCTGAGGACACTCAGGTGACTCACCTGCGCACAGGTCTGTGAACACGTAGTAGCACTGCTCAGAGAAGGTCACCTTGTTGACCGTGTGGCGGATGTACCCGGCCTTCAGCAGGTTCCCGGCATACTTCCGAGCTTCACGGCGGTCTGTGAAACCTTCGACGTTCCGATGGAGCCAGTCGACCACGTCTGAGCCTGATTGAACAGAGAGCAGTGTTCGTGTTCAGGTGTTGCAGGTGTGGGACGTGATGTGTGTGTAACAGCGCCTCACCAATGAAGGCGTTAGGAATGGTGATCTTTAGCCACATCCGGTCTCGAACCTCCAGTCCAGATTCCCGGTCCGCCATGGCCCTGATGATGGCAGTGATGTCGCTGTGGATGGAGAGTGGGTTTTCCTCCAGCACGCCTTGAGACAGAACAGAAAGTGGGCGGAGTCAGACAGGTGAGAGACAGGTAGTGGAGGAAGGATGCAGTGGCTGATGGGTCTTACTGTAGTGTGGAAGGAGCCTCCCTGTCATGGCGGCAGTGTGTGACACCCAGGCGGCGGGGTCGATGGGACGGACTGGCTCACCTGTGAAGGTGTGATGTCAGAGCAGGGACAGTGAGAAACTAAACACACCTGGTTAACACTGACCATGTTGTCAGCTAACCATATTGTTATTGGCATTATCATTATTATCATCAGCAGCATGTATGTTATTATTTTAATAATTATTATCGTTATAGTTCTTGTCATTGTTTTGATTATTCTTATGTGGCGTTAACTCACTTCTTGGTAACGTGAAACAACCCCGAGGGCTTGGATCCCAACATTTAGCCACCGTCAACGTCACTGGCCTGCAGACAGACAGACACACACACACACACAGACAGTCAGTAAGATACAGTCACTGGCTGTATCTAAGGAGTGGGCGTGTCCTCTGTGTAGTTTCAAAAAGTCTGTAACGCCTTTATAAACAACATTATGACCCGAGAAGATAAAAAACTGCTCCAGCTAACAAGCTGACTTGCTAATAAGCTTACTTGCTAATATACTAACATGCTAATCTATTGACATGCTATAATGCTAACTTGTTGCTGTGTGTAGGTTGTCAGGATCTGAATATACAGTGGGAGGAAAGGGAGGTTCCTGCTCACCCCGGTTTATGGACGATCTCCCTCAGCACTCTGACCGCGTCGTCATTACTCATGTTCTCAAAGTTTATATCGTTCACCTGCAACACAAGAGCACAGTGAGGACATCATACAGGAAGTACAGGTTCTACAGGAACCATGGGCCCAACAGAAAGTACAGGAACTACAGGTTCTACAGGAACCATGGGCCCAACAGAAAGTACAGGAACCACAGGTTCTATAGGTACGACAGGTGCTATCTAAAGTACAGGGACCACAGGTAATTTAAGTATTACAGGTACTACAGGGATTACGGGTACTACTTAAAGTACAGGTACCAGAGGAACAAAAGAAACCCTAGGTACAAAAGAACCAATGGGTACTACAGGAAAAACAGTTACTACTGGTAATAATGAAAGTACAGGGACTACAGTAACGACAGACACTACAGGTACAAGAGGAACTACAGATACAACAGAAACAACAATAAACGCAGGTAGAACAGAAATTGTAGGAACTACTGGTACCACAGGTATTACAAGATCTGTTGAATAACTGTAGTTCCTGTAGAACCCATTTGAGGTAAACATTTCTTGTATGAGTGGCAACATTTTGTGATACCTTTATTTACAGTTTGTAGTACCTGTTGCAACAGTTTATTGTACCTGTAGTAACAATCTGTAGTAACAGCATGTTGTACCTGTTGTAACAAATTGTGGTGCTTGTAGTAACAGTTTGTAGTACCTATAGTAACAGTTTGTAGTACCTGTAGTAACAGCTTGTAGTACCTGTAGTAACAGTTTGTAGTACCTGTAGTAACAGTTTGTAGTACCTGTAGTAACAGTTTGTAGTACCTGTAGTATCAGTTTGTAGTACCTGTAGTAACAGTTTGTAGTACCTGTAGTATCAGTTTGTAGTACCTGTAGTAACAGTTTGTAGTACCTGTAGTAACAGTTTGTAGTACCTGTAGTAACAGTTTGTAATACCTGTAGTAACAGTTTGTAGTACCTGTAATAACAGTTTGTAGTACCTGTAGTATCAGTTTGTAGTACCTGTAGTATCAGTTTGTAGTACCTGTAGTAACAGTTTGTAGTACCTGTAGTAACAGTTTGTAGTACCTGTAGTATCAGTTTGTAGTACCTGTAGTATCAGTTTGTAGTACCTGTAGTAACAGTTTGTAGTACCTGTAGTAACAGTTTGTAGTACCTGTAGTAACAGTTTGTAGTACCTGTAGTAACAGTTTGTAGTACCTGTAGTATCAGTTTGTAGTACCTGTAGTAACAGTTTGTAGTACCTGTAGTATCAGTTTGTAGTACCTGTAGTAACAGTTTGTAGTACCTGTAGTAACAGTTTGTAGTACCTGTAGTAACAGTTTGTAATACCTGTAGTAACAGTTTGTAGTACCTGTAATAACAGTTTGTAGTACCTGTAGTATCAGTTTGTAGTACCTGTAGTATCAGTTTGTAGTACCTGTAGTAACAGTTTGTAGTACCTGTAGTAACAGTTTGTAGTACCTGTAGTAACAGTTTGTAGTACCTGTAGTATCAGTTTGTAGTATCTGTAGTAACAGTTTGTAGTACCTGTAGAAACAGTTTGTAGTACCTGTAGTATCAGTTTGTAGTACCTGTAGTAACAGTTTGTAGTACCTGTAGTAACAGTTTGTAGTACCTGTAGTATCAGTTTGTAGCACCTGTAGTAACAGTTTGTAGTACCTGTAGTAACAGTTTGTAGTACCTATAGTATCAGTTTGTAGTACCTGTAGTATCAGTTTGTAGTACCTGTAGTATCAGTTTGTAGTACCTGTAGTAACAGTTTGTAGTACCTGTAGTAACAGTTTGTGATACCTTTATTTACAGTTTGTAGTACCTGTTGCAACAGTTTATTGTACCTGTAGTAACAATCTGTAGTAACAGCATGTTGTACCTGTTGTAACAAATTGTGGTGCTTGTAGTAACAGTTTGTAGTACCTATAGTAACAGTTTGTAGTACCTGTAGTAACAGCTTGTAGTACCTGTAGTAACAGTTTGTAGTACCTGTAGTAACAGTTTGTAGTACCTGTAGTAACAGTTTGTAGTACCTGTAGTATCAGTTTGTAGTACCTGTAGTAACAGTTTGTAGTACCTGTAGTATCAGTTTGTAGTACCTGTAGTAACATGTCTCCAGGCTCGATGCGTCCGTCCGCTGCAACTGCTCCGCCCTTCATGATGGAGCCGATATAAATCCCTCCATCTCCTCTGTCGTTACTCTGACCCACGATGCTGATACCCAGGAAGTTATACCTCTCTGAAAGACAGACAGGGGGAGAGAGTGAGACAGGCACAGACAAACAGTCAGGGGAAAGAAGAGAGACAGGTACAGAAAGACAAACAGGGGGAGCCACAGAGAGAGAGAGAGACAGGTTCTGGTCTCATGTTGTTATTAATCCATTTAGTCTGAAGCTTCAATGATAACAGAACAGACAGTGATGATGTCTGTAGTCGTCAGGTTCACGTCCATCAGCAGCAGGTTCATGTTGATCAGGAGGAACTTTCTTTACAGATCAAAAAGTTCCTGCTCTTCAGGTACTCACCCATATTCAGAGTGACAGTGATGACGTTTAGCGACATGGTGGAGTCAGTGACACTGCTGAAAGACACCGACTGACAGAGACAGGGAGACAGGAAGACAGGTGAAAGAAAAAGACATGAGAGTCAGAACAGGTGAGACACAGAGAGAAAGACAGGTTTAGAGAGACAGAGAGGGAAAATGAAGACAGATCAGTGACAGAGGAAATTTAGACAAGTAAAAGTTGGAGGCAGAAGAATTAGTTTGGAGTGTGTGTGTGTGCATGTGTGGGTGTGTGTACCCTCTCCATTCGCTGTGTTTTAGGTTTTCGATGGCGGCGGCGTTGTCGCCTGACGAGTTTTGGGGAGGAGCTGCTCTTGCCTGTTGATTGGCTGAATCTGTAGTGACATCACAGGGGGAAGGTGATCAGGTGATGAAGCTGTTTGTAGGTAAACATGTCAACAAATAGTCAACACAGAAAAAAACAAAAAGTCTGAAGGTAACAGGTTGAGACGACCGAGTGAAGAGTGCACCCAAAGACGAGAACCGTCTCAGTCTGATTCTGAGATCGAAGACATGGTACCAACATTTAAACCAGGATCGGGAGCCTGTGATGAACAAAATGTTCCTTGAAGACGAACAGAGAGCTGAGACTTAAACTGTTTTTAATCATTCAGCCAGATCAAGAGGAGCCAACATGAACACTCACCTGAAAATAAAACAACACGCCGTCAACAACACGCCATCAACAAAACGGCATCAACAACACGCCATCAACAAAAGCAGGTCAGCCTCTGAGCAGAGAGTAAAATCTGAGGGATGGAGAGTCTGACATCCAGAGACGACCAGGGTCTGAATCTGATCACTGAGCTGCTCACACTCTTTATCCCACACACAATACACACTGAGCCGCCTCAGGATCACATGACCTGCATCAGCCAATCACAGCAGGAGGAGGAGACCAGAGCATGAACAGGTTTACTAGAGCAGAAGAAGACGACCTGAGGGCAGGTAGGCCTGCCATCCTCACACCAACCAATCAGAGAGGGAGCTGATGCTGACAGTCACATGACCCTGAGGTTTAAAGGAGCAGTCAGTTGTTTTAATGCAGAGACATAGCTAAGCTTAGCATACTAACTGAAATGTGTGTGTGTGTGTGTGTGTGTGTGTGTGTGTGTGTGTGTGTGACTGACCTTCCTCCTGAGTCTTCCTCAGACGAGCAGAAGCTGGTCGTCTCCAATTGGCTGCTCTGCTGGGTTGACGAGCTGTCACCTCCACCTGCTGGCTCCGCCCCATTCTGATGAGCCCGATGATGTGCGTGGCCATTTAGAGTCCCACCTGCAGAGAGAGCAGCCAATCAGAGGCCAGCGATGGAAAAAAACAGCAAACACACCTAAGGGGAACTGATCCTACCTGGCTCACTGCCTCCTCCTCTTCCTCTCCTGTGAGGGGGTGAAGTGACAGATCTGACCTCTGACCCCTCATGCTGAGCGCTCACAGCAGCAGCACTGACAGACAGACAGACAGAGAGACACAGAGAGAGTCATCGTTAAAAATACTCCCCATCGAACAACAGCTGGAGTCTGGTGCAAGGATCAGCATCAGGTTTAGAAAAGTGAAGCCTGTGCTGAAGTGCTAAAAGATTCATAGAGAATCCACTTGAGGCTGGCTGCAGAAAGACCAGAAACCACATAGACCAAGCCAAAAACTTTTTTTACAGAACTAAAAAACAGATTGAAAGTCAGGTAAAAAACAAACAAACTTGGGTCTGAAACGCTAATTTCACTTAATCACGAACAGGGGGGCGATGTAGCAGGGACTGCGTCTAAATTTCATATAGACTATGGTTTGATGGCGTCCACAGGAACAGGAAGCAGCCATAAAGTCACACTTAGCCTTGTTAGCTTTGAGCTAACAAAAACCCTAACAGGCTGACAGATGTAAATAGGCTAACAGGTGAAGACTAGCTAACAGGTATAGATTAGCTAACAGGTGTAGAAAGGCTAACAGGCAAAGATGGGCTAACAGGTGTAGATAGCTGTTAGGCAGAGATGTGCTAACAGGTAAAGACATGCCAACAGGCAGAAATAGCATAACAGGTCTAGATAGCCATTACGCAGAGGTGTGCTAGCAGGTATAGACCAGCTAGCAGATGTAGATGAGCTAACTTGTGTAGACGAGTTAACAGATGCAGATTTGCTACTTGGCAGAGATGTGCTAACAGGTACAAATGAGCTGGTGTAGACAAGCTAACAGTAAGAAATGGGCTAAAAAGACTAGGTTGCCATTAGGTAGATGTGCACTAAGAGGTAATGACCAGCTAACAAATGTGGATGGCTAACATGTGCTGACCAGCTAACAGGTGCAGACATGCTAATAGGCATAGATATGCTAACAGGTTCAAATGAGCTAATGGGCATAGAAGGGCTAACAAATGTAGATGGGCTAACAGGTGTAGATAGCTATTAGGCAGAGATGTGCTGACAGGTATAGCCCAGCTAACAAATGTAGATGAGCTAACTTGTGTAGACCAGCTAACAGGTGCAAACATGCTAATAGGCAGAGATATGCAAACTGGTACAATATGCTATCAAGTGTAGAAGGGCTAACAGGTGTAAATAGGCTACTGTGTAGACCAGCTAACAGGTGCAAACATGCTAATAGGCAGAGATGTGTGATCAGGTACCAATGAGCTAACCGGCGTAGAAGGGCTAACAGGTGAAGATAGGCTAACAAGTGTAGACCAGCTAACAGGCAGAGATGTGCTGACAGGTGTAGATAGCCATTAGGTAGAGATGAGCTAACAGGTATAGACCAGCTAATAGATGTAGATGAGCTTACTTGTGTAGACCAGCTAACAGGTGCAAACATGCTAATAGGCAGAGATGTGCTTACAGGCACAAATGAGCTAACAGGCGTAGAAGGGCTAACAGGTGCAGAACAAGCAGTAACCTCTGGTCTAAGAATATGAAACAATGTGGAAGTGATAAAATCTGCTGTTTCTCGAGTGTCTGCTTCAGGCTGGCTCCGGAAGTACAGGAAGTCACACACAAACCAAGCCAAAAAAAGATGTTTTCAAAACGTCTCCTGTCTGAGTTGCTAAGTTTGCTATCGGCACACACTGTACGGGCTGAATTTTTTTCTCACTCAGCAGTTCAGAGGATATCAAGATCGTGAGCTCGCCCAATCAGAGGCACAGCTCAGCTCATGTGACTAATAGATGGTCCATAGTTGTACTCGAAGCCCTTGCCCCTTCCAATATGGCCGACATGCTTTAAAATCCATTTCAGAAACAGACGGGTGATGTTGGGGAGACTACGCGCATTAATGATACAGTCTATGGTGAAGACCTGCTCACAGGTTTAACAGGACTCCCTCAGGTACTTACTGGAAAGATGGAGGTCTGGAGTCTCCAATCCCACCTGTCCTCTCCACAGGGGGTGGCACTGGACTGGTGGGCGTGGCCAGAGACAGAAGGTCTGACCCCCTAAAGTCTGGCTGACAGGAGTCTGCAGACACCAGCTGGAGGGAGAAGAAAGGGTCAGATACACACCTGGGTCCACACCTGACCTGTAAGTGTGTGTTTGTGTGTTTGTGTGTGTGTGTGTGTGTGTGTGTGTGTGTGTGTGTGTGTGTGTGTGTGTCTGACCCAGCAGACGACTCGTCCATTCACAAACGGAAGCCTGGTGTTGTCATCGCTGATCTCCTCTTTGACCACCCTGTAAATACACACACACACACACACACACACACACACACACACACACACACACACACACACACACACACAGAAAGAGAGAGTTACACAGCAGTTATCTGCTTAACTAAAGCTCTTTAATATTTGCTGTCATTTAGCCTGCCTGCTGTGTGTGTGTGTGTGAGAGTGTGTGTCACAGTGATCCTCTTGGTATTGATTTGATGCCTCTAGATGATTGTGTAGTTTCTAATCACATTTCCCTCTTACACACACACACACACACAAACACACACTTTCGCACACACAAACGCACCACACACGTAAGGTTTATTACTTTAAAGCATGTTGTCATGGAAAAGCTTTGCTCTGTGATCTGGATTAACTGTGTGTGTGTGTGTGTGTGTGTGTGTGTGTGTTTGTGTTTGTGTGTGTGTATGTGTGTTTACATGTGTGTGTGTGTAAACTTTTAGCTTTGCATCACATCTGTTTTGGTCACATGGTCTCATTTTCTCTAAACCCTGAACCTCAACCCAGGGGCAGGAAGTAAGCACCTTTCCACTAACACACACACACACACACATAAACACATATAAACACACACACACTGGCACACACACTGATATTTCCAACAATAGATGTGATAACAATAATAATAATAATAATAATAATAATGGTGACGTTGACGCTTTTGGTCACGTGACTCACCCGAAGTCGTCGTCCACGGACTTGAAGAAAAATTTGACGTGGGGTTTGTTCAGCACCTGTTTAAAGTCCGCCAGGGTCACGCGGTCCGCAGGCACGTTGATCCGGATCAGGTATGGGGTCTCCTGGTCCTCCAGGTGGTAGATGACCCGGGTCCCCTCCGCCATGCCGTCCCCCATGGAGCCCCGCACGGCCCGGAGCCCAGCACCGGCCTGGAGTCAGATCCAGACAGGGATGCGGAGGAGGAGACACACCTGTTTGTCGCTCCACCTGTCTGTCTGTCTGCCTGTCTGTCGCTCCACCTGTCTGTCTCTTCGTCCGTCTGTCTTCCCCTCTCTCCGGTTCCTGGTCTGCTTCAGCCCGTCCTGGTCCAGATGTATCGGTCCAGATGCTGCAGGTCTCTGATGCTCTCTCTCCTCCGGAAGCAACGCAGTCACTGGGAAACACAACGAGACAACACTTCCGCTCAGGTCCTTCAAATTAAAAGCAGGCAGCTCTCGATAAGATCAAACTGTAGTTCATGTCCGTTCATCCTCCTCTGTCTCAGGCTTTTATTTTGTAAGGAGTGTCATTCTGTCCTGTCTAAGGTGTTTATTCCCCGTTCATCCTCCTCATCCTCTTCATCACTGACCGGAACCAGAGTCATCAACAGATGTTTGCTCACGAGGACCACACAGAGACCGCTACGGAAGAGGATTCGCGCTTAACATGGACATTGATTTACAAACACAATTTTTCTCCACAGAGTTGCTTCATTTGGAACAACTGTAATATCGTTTATAAGAACAAAACACTGCACTTAGATACACTGGAGATCAAAATTAGAGAACAATTTATAAACACTTGTTTTTTTTCAAAAAAAAAAAAAAATGTAATCCTCAATGCTCAACATTTAAAGGATTCTTTGTGGTGGCAATGCCATACCACTGGAACATCAAAACATAAAGCATTGACAAAAACAACTTCATTTTGTAAAAAACATGATGATCAAAATTAAAGAACAGCAACACCTGTAGTACAAAGAAAGATAACATCATTTTATGGGGGTTACAATGATCAAAACTTAGTAGGAAGTGTACAGGCCTTTGCTGTGAATTACTCCAGCACATCTACGACCACAGGACATAACCAGTCTCTCACACTGCTCTGGTGTGATTTTGGTCCACTCTTCTTCCAGTCTTTTCCACAGTTCAGTGATAGTAGTCGGTTTCTTGGCCATAACTTTGTCTCCAAGGATTTCCCAGAGATTCTCTATTGGGTTTAGATCGGGACTCTGGGCTGGCCAAAGCATTGCTTCAATGTTTTCACTTTTAAGGAACTGCTTTACTTGTTTTGCTGTGTGACAAGGGGCGTTGTCCTGCAAGAAAATTGTTGACTGATTGGGTGATGAATGCATGTAAGGAATCAAAAAGGCTTTTATACACATTTGCATTCACTGGGCCATGTAGCTGTATTAAAGGCCCAACTCCCGTTGCAGAAAACACTCCCCACACCATAACACTTCCTCCTCCACCTTGAACTGACTTCTTTACACACTTTGGGTTCAGTCTTTCCCCAGTCCGACGCCGAACATAGTGTTTTCCGTCAGACCCAAACAAATTAAACTTGCTTTCATCACTGAAGTGAACTTTGGACCAGTTTTCTTCTGTCCACACAACATGTTCCCCAGCAAAGGGTAGTCTAGCCTTTTGATTCTTTCTGCTAATGAGAGGTTTGGTCACTGCAGAGTGGGCTTTCAGTCCAAATGCTCTCAAACGTCGAGACACTGTATGACGACATATTGTCTTACCCTGTTGGTCTATTTTATTTATTTTATTTTATTTATTTGCACCATAAGTTAGAAACAATTACATTAGCGTTGAAAAGAAAATACAAGATAGTGCAGGAGAGGTAAAAAAAAAACCCAAAGTGGGCTTATCAAAGATACCTCCCCAAATAAAGTTAATAATAAAAACATAAAAAGAAAAAGAAATAAGACAATGAAATAAACTCAAAATAATTTAACAACAAACAGACAACAAGCAAATTAATGGATTATGAATGAGAACAAAAAGAAGCTTTAGGATCTTGATGGATTATATACGACTTTAGTCTGCACTTAAAATTGGTCAGAGATGTATATGTTTTTGTTAAATGATAGTATGAATTCCAAATTAATGAAGCTCTGTAAGTAAAGGAAAACTGACATTGAGAAGTACGGCAAAAGGGAGTATGAAGTTTAATGGCATGTCTTGTATTGTGCGAATGAATCTGAGAGTTAATTGTAAAAAAATACATAAAAGATTCTGGGAGCAAATGTGGTAGATGGATGTATTTATAAATAAATAAACAAGATTGAAGAATATTAACATCGAAAATGGACAATAAGTTCAGCTTTTTAAACAGAGGGGCAGATGGAGATAAATAATTAGAAGAGGTGGCTAGCCTAACAAATTTCTTTTGAGTAATGAATATTTTCTGTAAATTTGTAGGGTATGTACTTGCCCAAACAATATTACAGTAACTAAGATGTGGATATATTAAACTGTAATACAATGTATAAAGAGTATTCTTTGTAATGAAACCATGAATTTTCCTGATGATGCCAATAGACTTCATCACTTTGTTATTGATGAGCTTAATGTGCTCCGTCCATGATAACCTCTCATCGATCAGAACCCCCAAGAATTTGGTGGAAGAGACCTGGATTAAATCGTTTCCTCCAATGGAAATCTTAGCCTTGGACGTACAGTATTTTTTGTTTTTACCTGTAAAAATAATAAAATTAGATTTTTTTATATTTAATGTTAGCTTGTTAATCTGGAACCATTCTGAAAATATTCCTATTCCAGAATTAGCTTCACTAATTAACGAATCGAAATTATTGTTAGTCAGAATCAAGGTTGTATCGTCAGCAAAAAGAATTGGTACTATGGTGGAAGACACAGAAGCTAAATCATTGATGTGACTATATATTGGCACCAGGTGCCAGACTAACACCAATTACATGGAGGGATCTGAAAGTGTTCTCTAATTTTGATCAGTGTCCTTTCTTGAATACCTGATTTAAGTTTTTGATTCTGTGTTTCAGAATGAATTTAACTGGTGCAAAATGCTCAAAAAACTGACCTTTAACTTGTGGTTGAATACATTTATGAGAGGAAAATGGAATGAAGTTTACATTTGTAAAATTATGGTGTGTTCTCTAATTTTGATCTCCAGTGTACTTGGTTTAACAATGGAATTATTTTGGTAAGTCAGTTATTCAAAACTGATGGTCTGCTATATAATTATTCTGAGTTTCTCATGAGATATAATGTACCAACAACGCCTAGAGAATTTTCAATGGTTTTCGATGCTATTTCATCTGGTTTATGGATGTTATTTAGGTGCTCTAACAGCTCTGCTCCTTTAACATTTCATCCTCCTGATGTGTCACAGTGTCCAGTAAGAGCCTTGTTTCAGGATGACCTCATTTCTATCCCACCAGCAACACTCTCTTGGGCAAACTCTATGTCTGATATTGAATGGAGAAAAGTCTGGACGTTACCACAAAAATTATTTTTAACAAACAAAGTAAAAGAGGTCTCATTTAAATTGATGCATAGTTTCTACCCTGCTAAACAATACATGTCAAAATTTAAGAGCGACATAAATGTTAACTGTTCTTTCTGCCAAAACCATCCTGAAACATCTGCTCACCTATCCTGGAAGGACTTCCACAAGTTTATTACTGATTTTGTTTTCTCTGATTTTCACCTGTATTATAAAAATGTTGTGTTTGGTTTATATTATTATAACCATAAAAACAATAATGCTTTCTTCCTTATAAATATGCTCTTGTTGTTAGCCAAGTTCCACATACACAAATGTAAATTCTTGAACAGAAAACCAGAACTCTTTGTATTGAAAAAGAAACTTGAACAATATATGAGGACAATCCCCAAATCCACCATCACTAAGGCTTTAAAAACTTTCAATGTTTGCAAAGAATTTAACTTGTTTACATAAAACGCATTCTCCCACATTTTATTTTCTTTTTTTTCCTCTTTTGTATTTTTCTTTTCCTTTTCATTTTATTAACTTTCCTGTCTCATTTGTTATTGTATTTGTATTTGTGTTACGACTCTTGAAGTTGTCAATGATTCAATAAAAGTTGGCATCCAACTGCAAGAGGTTCATTTTACAGCCATTTAATAAATTCTTCTGCTTTTATTTTGAAAGTCTAGCCTCGTTTTTCCTGTACAAAAATATGGTCAGACTTTAAACTTTGTCTTAGATGTTACAGAATGAAAGCTGGCTGTAAAAACCTTCTTGATATTTCGTCTTAAAAAAAAAAACAAAAAACATTGACCTTTCAAAATAAAAGTCCAATAAAACTAAATATCTAAAGGGGATTGCAGAATTATCCAGGAAGGATCTAGATCCCCCAGGGACATAAACACAGACAGACAGAGGACAGAAGATATAAAGAAAAGTCTTTGTGTAGTTTCAAGTTTTATTTTGATGTCAAACATCTGTTAGAAACTCTGCATGAGGCGTTCACTGACAGCTGGGAGCTGTGGGATACATCACATTCTTCAGCTTTGATTAAATATTGCTTCATAAAGTTTTTACACTCAGACAGGTGAAGGTGATCAGGACCACCTGAGCAGGTAAACAAAGAGTCACTGTGTCCTCTTGTGGGGGTCAAGACAGGTCCACACTTATACACAGCCTGTCTGGTTTATTAGACTTTATTACACTCTGCTACAGGTGAGTGGACAGGTGAGAGGTCAGGTAATGGGTCTGTTATTGCTGCTAATTTAAGTTAAAACAGTCAGAATCACCTTTAAAGGGAAATCGCAGCTGAACCTGTGTGAGATCTGAAAGCTCCCAGCTGCAGTGAACTCATCGTTAAGGCCACTCAGGTGAAATCTGCTGGTTTCCTGCTGAGTCTTCTGTCCATTGGGGGGGCGGGGCCCCACATCCTGTCTGCAGGTGAGCCAGTCTCAGTCAGGATCAGGAGGTAGAGTTCACACTGCTTGTTCTTCAGCTACATGTCAGAGTTATTGTTGTTTAGTAAAAACAGACACTTTGTGAGACAGTGAATGCATCATTCAGCTGACAGGCTGATGCCAGGCACACACCTGTGCACAGGTGTGTGAGGGCTGAGAGAGGCTGCAGGTGGATCCAGACAGACAGGATCCACCTGAGAGCTCAGAGTGAGTCAGCGATCGGCTTCTTCTTCTTCTTCTCTTGAACTCAAACCTTTCAGAAGAGAAACCTGATGAGTCAGCACGGAGACAGGAACTCTGTCAAAACACAGAACCAGGAGGAACGGATCCGGGCCCTCAGACCGGATTGTCCAGGCTGGCAACAACCACACCAAAACAAAACCATGAGGATCGGATCTAAGCACTTAGACTGGATCCTCCAGGCCGTCAACAACCACACCAAAACAAAACCAGGAAGTCAGGAAGAAGTTTTAAATCTTCAACCAGACGATCAGACACGTTCGAAAGGAAAACGAGTCAGAGAGGCCGACCCGGGGCCGACGACCACAGTTTGAGCAGCAGCCGCAACCAGAGCTTCACCATCCATCATTTAAAAATAAAACACCAACAGTCACATGACCAGTCACACGACCAGTCATCTAACGGCAGCACCCTGAGACATTAACTTTACTTTGAAAGTCTCTGGAGTGAACTTCCTGTCGTCTTCATCTTCACAGTGTTCAAAGACCACCTGCCGCCATGTTCGGCTCCTTAACCTGGAGCCACGGACCAATCACAGTCACCTGAGGGCACAGGTGTCCTTCACGCAGAGACGTTGACGTCTCGCAGAGCGATGGTGGCCGTCGTCCCTGCAGCGGGGGCGGCGGTTGCCGTAGCAGCAGGCTGTGGTTGGGGGGAGAGAGAGGGGGAAGGGGAGGGGGGGACTATGGAGAGGGTAGGAGCATTCTGATTGGTCGGGGCGGTAGCGTTCTGAAATACAATCTGCTGAAGCGTTCGTCGGAGGTTTGGGTGCATACGGCGCTGGGTCTGGTTAAAAACCTCCACGGCAACGCACTTCATCACCCCGGCAACCAGGTCGTCGTACAGCGGCACCGTGTACATCCTGGACGTCTGTGGAGAGGGAGGAGCTAATGAGACACAGGGACCACAGGTGGGATGACATCATCCAGGTGAGACTAAGTGAAACCACCAATCAGACTGAACTTGAACACGTGGTGCGTTCAGGGTCTTACGTGTTTGTGCAGGAAGGCTCGGACTCGGGGAAGGTCCGGGTAAAAACTGTTCCTCACCACCATCTGGAGCCAGCGGATCTGGACCTCAGCGTTCAGAGAGTCAAAGAGGGAGGAGTAACACGAGGACAGACGCTCCATCACACCTGAGGGAGGAAAGACAGGTGGAGTCAGTAAGAGGCTGGACTTTAAGGGGGGCGGGGTTTGTGAGAGTGTCTGGTGTAGTATCTATACCATGGGGAAGGGGGGCGTGGTCTAAGAGGCGGTCCAGGAACAGGACGATCTGGAAAGTGCTCCACCCAGACAGGTCAAAGGGGGTCAGGGTCTCAGGATCTGGGGGGTCACTGCTGCTCCACAGATCACACAGATCCTGGGCAGGCTGGGTCAGAGCGCCCCCTGCTGACAGATCAGGCTCATACAGGGGGGGTCCACAACCACTGAGCCAGCGCTCAAACTCCAGACCTGACACACACACACACACACAGAGTCAGAGTCAGATGACATGTTCGCAGCGGTGCCTCCACCTGCTCCTCCCTCACCTCCACCTGCTCACCTTCTCTGTTGGCGACGGCGGCGTCCTTTAGCTCAGGGAAATAACACAGGAAGTAGTCGATGAGGTCCTGAGCCAGCACACTCTTAAATTTAAACTCTGAGATGTAATCCTGCAGACACACACACACACACACACACACACACACACACACACACACACGCGTTGAGATAAAACAACCACAACATAGGAATGAACAGGCGGGTTGACATGTGTGTGCTCTGACCCTGAGGAAGCGGTCGAAGCGCCTGGCGTCCCCGCTCAGCTGGGACAGGTAGGAGACGAAGCAGAAGCCTTTCTCGTAGGTGAACAGGTTCATCAGAGTGCTGGGGTTCACACCTGGACAGGTGACAGAGGACAGACATGTCAGAGAGGTCAGCACGCTTCACACACACCTTTAGAGTGGGATTCACACACACTCAGGGCTGACCCCTGGTGGCAGAGACGGGTACAACATGAGATGAGCAATTACACCACAGATCTATGGGTGTGTGTGTGTGTGTAGTGTGTGTGTGTGGTTACCTGGCTCAAACTTGACCTGCAGTTTGCTCACAGGGTTGTTGTCTCCAAGGAGACGCAGCTGTCTGTGGAGGGCGTCCAATCGCACGGCGGTCTCTAGGCAGGTGAAGGCCTCACCTGACAACAAGAAGGGAGTTGGGGGGTCTGTTACCTAGGATACCAGTTACCCTGTCTATCCGTGTCTCACCTGTCTGTCTGTGAGTGATGGTGGTGTTGCTGGTCTTACCGTAGGCCTCGGTCGTGATGCGGCGCTGTGCGTAGGTGGCGAGCCCTTCACTCAGCCACATCTCCTCCCAGGTGGCGTTAGTGACGGCGTTTCCAAACCAGCCGTGTGCGATCTCATGGATGACATCAATGAGCAAGAACTCACTGCTCTCCAGGATGGAGGCGATGATGAAGGTGAGGCACGGGTTCTCCATGGCAACGATGGGGAAGGATGGCGGGAGGAACACGATGTCACACCTGAGGGCGGGTTAGCGTTTGTTCAGCATCACAATCTGAAAGTTTGACACATCTCTGAGACGGCATTCAGAGTCTGAGCTCACCTGCCCCACAGGTAAGGTCCAAACAGGCCCTCGGCAACATCGAGCCAGCGCTCCACACTGCCCCCTAGCTTCTTCACCGCACAGGACAGCAGACACGGCTCCGCCCACACACGACTCCTGCTCAATCAGGCACCAGAGAGAAGAGAGGGATGGAGAAGACAAGATAGGGGTCAGAAACTACAAACACCGCTGAGGAAGAAGAGCTATGCACGGAAACGCTGAGGGACTGAAAACGCTGTAGTAAGCATGCCAGGCCTGTAGGCGGTGCTATAACTGTCTTGTCCAGAAGCAGCTTTTGGTAGATCTCCACTGAAGTAGAGTTGAGCCAATCATCTGGTGTATTGGTGAATGCTCAGAGCAGAAGTGGAGCAACAGATGCTCATTTTGTAGTAGTCAGTCGATTCAGCAGCACAAGCACAACACGGTAGACCGTGACGGTCGTAACATCGGTACTGTTGTATTGCTGTATGCACTTGTATGAAGCGGAGCATGACATCAGAAAAATTCCACTCAAGAGGCTGTTTTCAAAAGTTTGCGTTTTAGGTCAGCTAAAATGCTGTTTCCGTGTAAACGCGAGAACGACATGCAACAATACTTTTGCATTTCACCGGTTCTGCCGGTTTCCTCTGCACTCAGACGGGGCCATATTTTACTTGACCAAAAACACAAATAAACGAACTCCCACCGAAAAAATCTGATATCAGTCTGCATTCACGCTTCACTTTGCTTGCAAAGTGAACGGCGGGTCGTCCTCACTCTCATAATCACTCATCTTTACATTGTTATTGCATAATTCGTCCTGGCAGACGACCTGCATTTGTTTATATCTGGCACGCCATGCGTGGACTGATACACTAAGCAGCGAGCGCCTCGTAGCCAGCTGTGGCTCTGCAGCGGAGGTAGCGCCGTTTTACGACACGATGAGAACTAGAGCCTTATTTAGCAGTGTTTTTGTGTGAAAGTAACGCGCTGAAAATTCTCTAAATAAAGCGTGAATGCAGACCGATATCAGATTTTTTAGGTAGGAGTCCGTTTATTTGTGTTTCTGGTCAAGTAAAATATGGCCCCGTCTGAGTGCAGAGGAAACCAGCAGAGGAGCAGGGAGGGGGTGTTTGGTGCGAGCGCTCTGGGCTTCTGCTGCACAAAAACACTGCTGTAGGAGTAATTTCTGCCCTAAACCTTGTGATAGGACCCAACATGTCCAATCCTGGAGTATCATTTTAAAGAAAAACAGAAGAGAAAGAGGACTGACCGAGGGCCCACGTCCACGTGCTGCAGCTCCCCCGCCACCAACGCCACCAGGTAGGACGGCACAGGGAACTCCATGGAGAACTGAAAGACCCGGTCCTGTTTGGAATACGAGCTCCGAGACGCACTCATCAGAACCGTCACACCGTCAGGAACCTACAGGAAGAGGAGAGTGTCACATCTGTAAGTCAAAACCCAAAGGGCGACTCTTCAGACAGCAGAGGAAGATGTTTGGGTCCCATGCAGGTGTGTGTGAGGGTCAGGGGTCAGAGGTCAAAGGTCAGAACTCACCCTGACTGTAGCTGTGTACGTGCTCTTCACGGCGGGCGTGTCAAAGCACGGGAACAAGGAGCGATTACACACCGAGTGACCCTGAGTGAAGACCAGAGGACGAGTCTGACCACAGGTCAGCTCCGAGTCCAGCCACCAGATCTACACACACACAAACACACACACACACACACACACACACACACACACACACACACACACACAAACACACACACACACACACACACACACACACACACACACACACACACAGATCATGATAAGGTGATCTCAGGTTGGAATCAGTCAGTTGTCCATGTGTTCTGGTCTCCTCACCGCCGGTCCATCTGTGGTGGTGTAGCGGACTGTGATCTGGATCAGCCGGGCCGGTCTGATGGCTGCTGAGGGCAGGCTGATGATCAGGGACGAGCCGTAGTCCGTGAACGGGTCCACCCGGTACGTCAGGGAGACGGGCTCCTCCTGAGAGGCCCCAGGGACCTTACAGTCTATGGAGTGGATGAGGAGTGAGGGGTGGGAGTCCAGTATCAGGGTTTGGACCCCAGGCTGGGCCGGGATCAGATCCAGAACCAGCCAGCCGCTCATCTCCTTCACAGCAAAGTTGATCCGCAGGTCCAGGTGGAAGTGTCGCAGCTTGAAGCTGTGGAAGTTGGACGCTGAGGCCACGTCCACCAGGGGGCAGCGCGGGGAGCCAGGACCTGGAGCTGTGGGCCGGCTGGAGTCCCCGACACACCGGCCCCCCGGGATCGGCAGGGATTTACGGCAGCAGCAAAGCGAAGTGGGAGTCTGGTGGAGCTCGGCCATCCTGAGCTAAACCTGAGACTGCACCTCGCCTAGACCTGGACTAACATCAGGGGACCAGACTTAGACACAGGACACATGGACACAAAAGACCAGGTCAGACTACACTCCAACCAGAGACCGTCTCAGGGGAGACCACATTCAAAACCTTCACCTGGAACTAAACCTTTGGAAACACTAAGGACACTTCAAGAAGACCAGCTGCTTCTGGACTCCAAACGGACTCTGAGAACCTGGTTTTACTTAGGACCAGTTCCCTAAAGAGGGATAACACTGGTCTGGTTTAAGTCCAGGACTTAGACAGATCCACATTCAGCCCAAACTCTCAGTTTAAATCTAAACCCAGTTTTAAAGAGGGACTGAACCCAACCCTCAAACTGAACCACCAGAGACTAAGGACACTTTAGATCTGGACCACCAGCCTCCAGACACCCAGACTGCACCCCTGAGGGGACTACACCCAGAAACTATCAAGGGTCAAACCGGGCTCAACACCTGTACGAAAAACACTGAGGAGAGTTGGGTCCGGATCTGAATCTGGGTTCAGGCCAGTCTGAAATGAGTGAAATCATCCCGAGCTACAGGTTGATCCGGGTCAGACCCCCTTCAGAGGAGGGGTCACTGGACTACAGGTAAGTGAACACCTGATGGACCCCTGAGATCCAGAAATGAACCTGAACTCTGAACATCTGACCCTTAAACGAGTCTGTTACTTCTGTTTACATCTGACCCGGTCTGACCAGACCCAGACTGACCCAGATAGACCCAAACAGATCAGACTACATCCAGAAACTATAAGAACACCTGACCATGAACCGAGCTGACCCAGATCCAGGACCTACAGTCCTATTCGGCCCTAACAACAAACAAACAAACAAACAAACAAACAAACCGAGCTACATGTGAACCAGCGTTAGCCGGGGCTAACCTCTCTGCTAATTAGCACCTTTAGCTCCAAGTGAGTGAAGCCTGCTCATTCAGTCCGTGGAAACAGGCACTTTAACGGGTACACGGCTAACTAGTTTAACTAACCTGTTAGCAGAGAAGGCTAATTAGCGAAGAGTCTAATTAGCATTAGCACCAGAGAGAACAGGCAGTCTACGTGAAATCCATCAGGAGAACCAGACAAACACCGGCTCCTCCTGAGAACTCAGCCCGGCCCCGTGCTCTGCTCCCCGGACACTGGGAGCAGAGGGTCCTGGTGTGATGGAGGAGGGAGAGGAGGAGGAAGAGGAAGAGGAGGATGAGGAGAAAGAAGAGGAGCAGAGGGAGCACAGGAGACTCTGCTCCGGACAAACCAGGAAGAACAACAACAGGGAAAGTTTCAGTCAGCCAGGTGGGGGCGCTGTGGAGGCGAACAGAAGCGGGTGAAAGGTCACGGTAACGTAAAGACATGATCACGTGACGCAGACATGGGCGTAACTAGACTGAGGAGACCCAGGGGCCCGAGTATCTCTGTCAATTATTATTTTTTTTCATTTGTAAATTTCATAAAACCCACATTTAACTACTCATATATGAATTGCCCCATCTCTGACAACTTTATTTAATTTTTCAAATTGTACAAGGTTCCTAAGATGGTTGTTTTTAGTCCCGTTATCAAGGCTCATGTGACCTGTTAAAAGCATGTTTAAAAGTTTGTAAACTTGTTGACACTAAGCAGAACACAGTGATTGAACAAATATAAACAAATAGAATTTAAAAAAAAAAGATTTATGCAACAGGGCTGAGCTGAGATTTGAACCCTTTCAGTCATACTTGAAATATCATTGAAAGAAAAGAAAAATGGATAGTGAGCTAACTTTTGGTCTTTCCATGGCCTGCTCAGTATCTTAACGATAACACTTTCTGTGGAACATGTGATGAGTGGGATTTTCAATATTTTTTATAGACTGAATCAAACCCAGGGACACCACTAAAGTTTGAATTTAAACTAAATTGTGTTTTTACTTTAGAAAAGTTACCATAAGGAGTAACACACATATATAAAAGTATAATATTTCTGAAGGATTTACATTTTTATATTTTTTTTAAAGTCTAATTTTAGGGAGCAAGAACAGGCAACAACTTGCTAAAAATCATGTTGAATATGAAACATGAAAAACACAAACATGTTGTTTATCATGATGAATATAGACATGTTATAAGTTATGTTGAATTTAAACATGATGAACAAGATCATAAAATATACAAACATGATGTATAGTTACATGATGCATATAAACATGTTTAAGTCATGATTACTCTAAACACGATGAATATGAACAGGTTAGAATTATGATAAATTTCTCCCACTGTTGGTGACTGGTGTGTGGATGGGTTTGATGTGCTAGTTTTAGCTGATGGTTCTGGACTTAACTCCCTACCTTCAATGTGTGGATGGGTTAATAGGACTAGCAGTGTAACAAGCACTGGTCTATTAATTTAAAGATGTTCAAAGCAATGTTGAATAGAAATATGTTAAAAATAAGGCTTGTGCTATGTAAACACATTGAATTTAAACATGTGAATAAACATTTTGTATATAAATCATGTTCGAGTCAAAATAACCAAATTTAGATCCATTTCAATATAAATTTGTAAAATATAAAATAATAGACATAAACATGTTGAATATAGGGATCAACATCAACATTTTAAATATCTACAAGTGAAAATCATCTAAAATTGACATGTAACAAAAAAATACAATAATAAAAACACAAAGGGAATGGGGCATGACAATATTATCATGTTAAATTTGTAACATGTTGAATTGAAAACATGTTGATTATAAACATGTTGTGTAATAGCTTTAAAAAGATTTTGAATATAAGACATGATGAATTTAAAACATGTCGATTAAAACCATGATAAAATCATGTTGGATTTAAAACATGTTTAATATTTAGCACATAAATGATGAATATTAATGTTCAAAAAACCTGTTGAATATAACCATGATGAATTTTAATTTGTTGAATTTGAATGTTGAATGTAAATGTGTTGAACACAAACCCTAATAAATTAAAAATTCGGTGGATATTTGACAGGATTTCTGGTTGGATGAGGGTTGAAGCAGACGTCTGTATCTCACTGAACAGGAAACATGACCTCAGTTCATTTAATGCACAGAATCAGTTATCAGAAACCCTGAGCCCTCAGAAACCAGGATGATAAACTTATTGAAACCACATCTTCATCACAGGTGGAACTGGTGCCTGGACTGGACACAAACCTGCCCCCTGCTGGCAGAAAGCTAGAACTTTAACAAGCCACATTTAGGTACTTCAAAGATCCTCCACCAGGGGGCTCCAAGACTCGGCTCAGACCCTGAACTTTGGATGTGCAGAATTCTTCAAGTTTAACGCTCAGTGAACTTTAAGGTCAAAGGTCATCATGAGGAGTTATCTTTAATCACATCTGCACATGTAACAGGCATTGATGACATCATCAGCAGGTCACATGACTGATGATGGAGTGTAAAATAAAGAGGCAGGACTTTGTGTGTGATGTCATCACTTTATTGTTTCTGTACAAAGCTCATCAGACGTTTCCTCGTCACACTCGGGAGGGGTACAGCATCTGGAACAGACAGGAAGTGACATCATCAGCCATCACAATAAAACAAAAACAAAACATGTTAGTAATTCAAAGTCCTGTCTCAGCAGAGCGCCTCGCTACTGAAGACTATACACGCTAACCAACGCTCAGACAGAGCTGATGTTCCTGATTTTTAACTTTCCCCTGAACACCACACGCCGCATTGATCAGATAATCCTCAGAGTTGAAGCAAGAGAGGATTACAGGAGGAGTATGAAGAGAGACGACGCCAAACATGAACGAGTTAATCAACCACACCAACCATCAACACCTCCTCAGACTGATCAGAGTGGAAATCACCGACTCACAGCTACTCTGCTGCTGGAGCTGGATCCAAAAGCCCCGTTTCCACCAAACAGTCCGGTACGGTTCAGTACAGTTTGGTACAGGTTAGATTAGTAAAGCCTGATCCTGTCAGTGTTTTCACATCCAACTGTGCCCCCCATAGCACTGTGTACCCTGCTAATAAATCCCAGGAAGAAGAAAAATGTGACACAGCTACGATGGAAGACATGCAGCAATTTCTCTTTCTCTGTGATTGGCATGTAGCGCTTTGGTACAAGGTGCAATCAAACTGTTTCAGAGAAGTCTGTGTGCCACCAGGAGAAATACAGCCGCTGTCACACTGTAAGTGACTATTTCTTCGACCAATCAACGGTCTGCAGTGTTGTAGCTCCACCTTCCGAGTTCAGATCTGTTTAGTTATTTGGGGATTTGTCCTGGGCTCAGTCAGTGGAAATGGCACAAAATGCGTGCAGTACTGAGATGAACCAAACTGAACCACTTGGTGGAAACAGGATTAAAGAGGGGCATAAACCTTTAAAAACAACCAGGTTCATCCTGCATCACTCAGAGGACTTTATACACTTCAGTGTTTGAAGCACAGCCCCACAGGAGGAGACACTGAGACAGGAGACCAACACACACATCTAGAGTCAAACACATAGGCCATGTCCACACAAAGCCAGGTGTTATTTTAATACGTTTAGACCATAGACTGTATAAAGAGTGGACAGCGTGGCTCCGCCATTTATCATTGTACGGTTTTGAAGCCAAAATACCGCCATCTCAGGCGCCACCATTGTAGCAGTTTGGAGTGGAGCTGGGTGACAGAAATAATATTTATTTTTCTTTCGAGTCTAATCACTTCCTGACTCTCCCAACATGTTTTACAGTCCCTGAAAAAAATACACAAGAACAGCAGCTGTCAATCATCGTTAAACGTTACACAAAGCCTCGTTTTTAACCTCGTATAACTATAAATTGAAGCTTTTTTTTAGAAGTCTATGGTTTAGACCCATCATCAGCACAAAACTGCGGTTTTACATCACTAAAAACAATGTTTTATAAAAACTCTGGCCAAGTTGAACAGAACTCTGGGGTTTTGGTTTTCAGATCACAGCTGAATGACCGGGGTTCATTCATCGCAGGGTTTCATGTCCAGAAAACACAGATTAATATGGGTTTGGTTGCTTCGAGCTTCGCTAATCAGTGGATTTTCACAGCGGGTGTGAGAAAAAGTGATTTCAAGAAGGAACGCGGGGGGACATTTAATTTTGAAAATACCTGGCCACATGTCAGCAATGCCTAAGACAGGAGAGCAACACACACATCCACAGCAAAACAACGAGAAATGAGACCGACACACACATCTAGAGTCAAACACTGAACAGTAAAAAGCTAAAAGGCTGAACAGGTTGTTCCTGACGTAGAATTACGCTCTAAAAGGGTGAAGCTGTATCTGTCCCCTGATAGCTCCGCCCCCAGCTCCTCTTTCCTCAGAGGAAAAGCAGGAGCAGCAGCACATAGACGTGTTTGTTCCTCTACGATCAGAACGCTGCCGTGACGTCACAACATCACGTTAACGAACATCTGAACAGCCGGGCCGTCAACTCACCACTCTGACTCTGTGTCCGATGGCCTTAGCCGGCAGGTTGCTGCTGAACTTGGCGCGGACCATCCCGCTGCTCCCGTGAGCCCTTGTCACCTTCCCCCAGATCACACGGGTCTTGTTGGGTTTACCGCCGGGCGTTACTGTGTTCCTGTCGGATAAAATAAGAGCATTGAGCACACACAGGCTGCAGACTGAAACTGGTTTACATGTCATGTTATGTGTCTCATCTGATCTGATGTCCCAGGGCCCAGAGTAAACACAGGTGGCTGACGCTGACAGGAAACAGGAAGTTGAAACACTCACTTCTTGGCCTTGTAGACGTAGGCGCAGCGTTTGCCGAGGTAGAAGTCCACCTCGTCTCTGGTGTAGCAGCCCTCCAGCTTCAGCAGCGCCGTGTGCTCACGCTGGTTCCTCAGACCACGTTTGTAGCCAGTGAAGATGGCCTTACTCCAAAGTCTGCGCACACACAGAGAGGGAGAGTCAATACACACCCCAACACAATTTCTTCACAGTGTGTAAACGTGTGTGTCAGGTGAGGGCTTACCTTCCAGGCATTGTGGATGTTGTCCAGGTGAGTCGACCTGCACACAGATTAGAGAGTCAGATTAGAGGAAACAGATAAAAACACAGCCTCCATCAGAATATGAACTCCTCAGTGGATTCGTCATGCTAACATTTTTTAGCCTCCTGCTAACTTCTTCTCTTCACCTGAACACACTCACAGCCTCACAGGGAGAACATCACCTGTATGTCATCGTCTAGCTCTGCCCTTATACACATGCACACACACACACTCTCATTAGGGAGTACACTGTGATGCTAACATGCTACTGCTCGCAGGAGCCGGCTCAGCTGTAGCTGTAGCCTCAGGTGTAGCCACTGGCCAGGTAACACTTAAAGCTTGAACCCGAGGGTACAACAGCTTGGCTCGGACACAGACCGGCTCTGATTCTAGACCCAGCCCGCTTCCCTGAGCCTCCGAGCCGGCTCCGCTAGCCTGAGTTAGCTCCCGTTAGCTGCACTCATCTCTATCCAGAGCCAATCTCCGCCATCACGGCCCCGTCCACGGACACACTCAGCCCGGGAAGCGCGGCACAGACTGCCGGTACAGTGTCGGTAGTTATGATGGAGGGATGAAGAGGATTACATGAGAAATAAAGAGTATTATCAGACATGTTGGCTCGCTTACCTTTACTGTCTGCACCAAGATGGACGAAAGGACGAGAGAAAGGAATTGTGGGTAATTGGCATAAACAGAGGAGCCCGCGAAACTGCCTGATCAAAAAACACAGATCACAACGAGGAGTGAAAACACACTTAAAGCAAAATAATATAAATTTAAAACTACAAATAAAACGAACAATTTGAAAACTACAAGTAACGTCTACATATTAAACTATACTTAAAAAAAACATGTAAACTAAAAATTAAGAACTACACGTAAAATCATGTACACATTAAAAACTACAGGTATCATTATCTACACTTAAAACCATCTTCACTTAAAACAACACATTAAAAAATAACGTTAAAAAACGTCTTCCCTTTAAACTAAAAATTAAAATCTACACAAAAAACATCAACACATAAATCTACATGTACCATCTACAAGTTAAGCTCTAATACTTCTTATAACCAATACTCAGTTATTTAATTTATTTGAACTGCTTATAATTGTGGTTTCATGTACATTATAAAAATGTGGATTTATTTTAATCAGACTTTTTTTTATCGATTTATTTGAACACTAGCTTGATACAGTTTATTCATTAGAAATAAACTGAAGTTAGTGAAGAGACACTTCTCTTTTTTCTTTTTGTGGTTTTATTTCTAAAGGAATAAAATAATTAGTTATTTACAGAAACATTATAAATGCTTTTATTGATTAAATCACAGCGGAAAAATTATGAGGCTTTTAACTTTTTTATTTGTTTTATTTTATTTTTTATCCTCCCACCTGTATCCTCAAAGTTTTGGCACCTGTTTGAAAACAGATTCATCAGCTCTAACTATTTTCAATAAATCAAAGTCCATACAAACTCTTTTAGTGTGAATGTATTATTCAAAGAGACTGGTGATGAAAATTTTAGGAAGAAAAACTGTTCAGATAAAATTAAACTTTTGTGTGAGTTTCTCCTGTCTGTTTGAAAGCTGCAGCTGAACTGTGAGTTTTGGCGCCCCCTTGCAGTGATGGGCAAATTACTTTATAAAAGTAATTAATCACAGATGCTTTATACTTTTTCAAATAATTACTGAATTAGTAACAATATAGCACCTTCATAAATTAAATTAGTTAGCAGGGAAAGTAATTATTGCATTACTTTTGAGACAAACTTTCAAATATGTGAAAGAATTCTGATTTTTGAGCAAGTTTTGCTCTGGGACATTATGTTTACTTCACGTTTGTTCTTGCCTTTTAAATCAATGACGCTGGAGTAGCGTTTGTACTCCCACAACACATTTCACCGTTGGTAGGGGTGTTGTAATTCTTAAAATAGTAATCAATTAGATTATGCCTAGAAGTCTTTGCCTATATTTAAACAGTCTATGGCTGGGGACTGCAACCTTTGTTTTCATTTTGCCTCAGCTCACCTGGATTGAAGTCATTTGGGAGACAGAAAATGTACTCTATAAATCATATAAATAGTAAAAATCTAGTGAATAGTTATCTTAACAAGATTATTTTGTGTTTATAAAATTGTACATATGATTTCTTAGTTTTTTGTATTCTTTAACAAAATATTAATAAATAAATGATCATTTTGTAATGTCATAAATTAGCAAAATTAAAGACATTTCAATAAGTTGTAAAATTTAAGAGACAAAATCCAAACGTGAATAAAAGTTAAAAAAAAGTCAAAAATTTGCCGAAATTTCATAAATTTGCAAAAACAAAAAAAAAGGAGAAATTGTCATTTTCAAATTTTGCTACATTTAAAAATGTTAATAAAATTCGAAAAAAAATTGGCAAATTTTTCAAAATGTGGAATGTTAATAACTGGCAAAATTTGCAAAGAAAACCAATATTTGCAAACAAATTAATTAATATTTATGAATAATATTATTCATAAATATTAATTATTATTTGCAAAGATACACAAAATCTTTAAAAAAAGTACCTCTTTATTACATTTTGAAAAATTTTAAATTGAAAACCAAAAAAAGTAAAAATTTAAAGAATGTGCAAAAATCTAAAAAATGGTGAGCATCATTGCAAGAGGTTATTCATATTTAGTAAAAAAAAATTAAACATTAGTTTTTTTAATGTCAATGTCAATACCCTCTGTAAGAAAACACTTTATATAAATTTAATATATATATTTTTAAAAGCTACAAGGAGCCACTGCAAAGGAGTCAAAGAGCCACAGGTTATGACCATAAACTCTTTGGTCTCAACCTGCTTTACACCATGTTCATTCACTCAGTGAGAAAAAGAAAACAACTTCAACTTAAAATATTTATTTAATGCACTTAAATTTAACTCAACTCTTCTTACAGCTGTGTTCAAATCTTTTTACAGGTTTCAAAAACAAAAAGTGAAAAATTGTAAAAACTGTCAGACAGTCTGTTTGTCCTCCAGGAGATAAACGGTGGAATGTCCTTTAAAACCACATGACCCTGCTGTTGCATGACCCCGTCGTCACATGACCCCTCACCGCCGCAGAAGGAAGCGGAGAAAACATGAACATCTGTACAAACGTGGGTTGATCAAGTCACACCTGTCGCCCAGGCAACAGCAGGCCCACTGACAATGAGCTGAACAGGTGTTCACACCTGCAGAGGAGCTTTAATGGGGCTGATGATCAGACCAGTTTCAGTGTGACAGCAAAGGCATCGTGCTGCGTTCAGGTGCAAAAAGTTCACACCTGATTAAACTGGCCTCCAGCTTGTTTCCTGCAGCACATCATTAGTTTAGTGTTCAAAGTCCTAATGTCCCACATCACCTGAACGCAGCACAAGCCTGCATTTAACACATAAAAATTAAAAACATCAACTTATATTAAAACAGGTTCATCATCATCATCTTCAGCTTCAGCTTCAGGGGAGTTTGACTCCAAACAATCAAAAAGAGCTGAGACAGGACAGAAGGGCACTTCAGAGACTCTGATGCTGGTTCCACTGTAACAAGGCTCCGGAGGGAAACACATAAACAGTGTGTGTGTGTGTGTGTCTGCTGATCTGTGACCATACATCGTTTGAGACAAAAACATAAAAATTAAGCCAAGTAAACAACATGATACGAATGAGTGTGTCAGAATTAGGTCAACATGATGCTTTAAAGCAACATGATCTACGTAAACACCTGTGAACATCCATCTGTTTACAGGTAAACCTCTTTGTTTGTTATAAAATAAACCTTAGAGGATGATCCAGGTTAGTTTTGAGCGTACTGCTCCTTTAAAACTATATAATCAACCTGATGATGTCAGAGGTGGAAGCTCCACCCACTGCAGTTCTTATCTCCTTGTGTGACAGCTGATCATGTTGTCCATCAGCCCCATACACACACACACACACACACACACACACACACACACACACACACACACACACACACACACACACACACACACACACACACACACACACACACACACACATTATTGAGTGTGTCTGCAGTCTCTGTTTAGTGTCAGACCAGGAGGAGTAAGAGAAAAGTCCCAGCACGTAACAGCTGCTGGAGCTCATCACCACCTGACGGTCCTGTCCAATCACAACAGGGCATCTGTCCTGGTGACCAGGTGGGAGTTTGAGTGCTGACAGTTTGACAATCTGAGTCCGGATCAGTCAGAGTCCATGATCAGAGGGAACAATCAGATCCGTTCCATAAGAAGACATCCACACGTCTTCAGTCTGATTTCACCTTGTAACATTTCCTTTGTGATGGCAACTGTCTGAGGGGGCGTGGCCTTCTCTTTGATTGACAGTGGATTGACGTTTCAATCTGAAGCTGAAGCAGTCTGTCACAAACAGTTTCAACAAAGATGAAACACTGATCAGTGATTTCACCTCAATTATTATCCAACTCTTTGTTTTCATGTCAGTGTTCCTCTCCCCTGCAGCGCCCCCCTGTGGTGGAGTAGTATCAGCAGGTGGTGAAGGAGCTTGAAACTACACAAGCCGCCAGAGCTCCGACTGTCAACAGAAACAAAACTAAAAACCCTGTGAATGAAGGTCCTGCTGCTTGCCGGCTGAGGAGGGAGCACACCTGGGGTCACATGACCCTCCTCTGGGTCACATGACCTTCCTCTTGGTCACATGACCCTGGTGGATGAAGAGACAAAAAGCTGAAGTCAGCTGACAGAAACACTTTGGCTTTCTGGGCTAAACAAGCTAACATTGGCACTTCGCTACATGATTTGAAAGTTTGGCGTCAGCTCATTTTTTACCCTGCAAGTTCCCAATAATTACTAGCTTAGCATTCTTAAGCTAGCCAATATTCACTAATATTTACATTGTTAGCTGCTGTTAGCATTGGTGAGATGCTGATTTTGATCCTGTCAGTTTTGTGAGACCACATTAGCATAGCCTAACTTGTGTCTATCTTTTTTAACTTCTTACACCTTTACAGCAGTTAGCTTTTAGCCGTCAGTTAGCCATGTGGTTTGTTAAGTTATTTATAAGCTAGCTTAGTGCTTCATCACATGTGAATCCAAACTAGTTCTGATGTGAGTTTGCTTACATTAGCATTGCTGCACTTCTTTCTGTTAGCTTGTTACAGCTAAGAGTGTTAGCTTAAACACTTCTTCATTATCTTAGCTAGTGCTAGCAGAACTAGCTCAGTGAATCTACATTTGTTAGCATAGGATTTTTTGTTCACTATACACAAGTTAGCTTAATGCTAACTTATGTTAGCACTGACAAAAGTTAGCAAACACAAGCTACTGTTAACAGTGTGCTGTGTTAGCTAAATATCCTACAGTTTTAAAGTCAGCAATATTAGCGTCGTTAGCATCTCCTCTTTGCCAGCTGTCAGTATTAGCTCCGTTAGCATGTAGTGACATTAGTGTCATTAAAAACCTGCTGTTTATGTTAGCATCATGAGCAGCAACGTGTTGACAGAAACAGTTAAAGTTTATAAATGATAAAAGTTTAAAAACAGAGCAGGGGCAGAAACTGCCTGCGTTACTGTCTGTGTTACGACAGGAAGTGCTGCTTTAGAGCAGAGATGCTACAGGAGCGTGTGGTCAGTCTGTATGTGCTGGCATCTTCATGGTTAGTGTTGTGAGTTTAGCGTGCGCCCTGTCTGAGCTGACAGATCCATGAATAAATAAACTACAGAGAGTCATAGAGTGAAGCAGCGCCTCAGAGTAAACGTAGAATAAGCCGTCAGCTCAGCTTCACTTTGCTGTTACAGCTAAAGGACTCAGTATTTACAGGCTCAGGTACATAAAGGAGTTCAGGGCCGGACATCCACCTGGAGAGTCACCTGATACACTGAGTCCCTCCCCCTGCTGTTACCGTAACAACCTGCTGAGTGAAGCACCTGTCACCTGTGTTTCTGTTTGTCTCTCCATCACACCCTGACCTGCAGCTTTCAGCTTCCTCATCCTCCGCTTCTCGTCTCCTCTGCACGCTCACAGGAGGCCTACTGAGCGCGTGCGGTAGTCATGATATTGTGGTCTAGATGTTGACAGAGGGTCCAGGTGCGTTGGTTGTTGTGGTGACTTGATGACGGGGCGGTGCCAGGTCGAGCAGGGCGCCAACGGTCCCGGCCACCTGGGGGAGCCCTCGCTCCTCCAGGATGTGCAGAGGAAGACACAACTGACTCTATGGAGACAGACACCACAGAAGAAGACACACGGCGGGGACAAGAGAAAAGAACGAAAAGGAGGATCAACGGATGGCAAAATAAAAGAAGCAACAAAACAAAAACAACCATGGCAACACATGAGGGGGAGGAGCAACTGAAACTGAGAACACAAGAGATGAAGGAGGAGAGGAGGAGGAGACAGGATGCAGGTAAAACCCTGAATCAAACAGACGGAAAGGAGTGAGAGTGTCAATCACATGATCAAAGTCGGTCATGTGACCTACAGCCAGACTGAGTGAAAACATGAAATAAAGGAAAAATGCTAACAATGATCTGCATGTGATGAGCGTGTGCAGACTTTCAAACCTCTGCATGTACACACAGGAAGTGCAGAAGTTATCAAAATAAAAGCAGGAAGTAGTGAAGTTATCAAAAAAAGCAGGAATCAGAAAAGTTACCAAATTAAGAGCAGGAATCAGAGACAGAGGGAGTCCAAGTCTTAAGTTGATTTATTCATGTTCAGGGGGGAAGGGTGGGGGGCATCTTCATCATTCTCACTCTTCATCTCTAATAAAAAACATCCTCATCATCTTCACTCTTCATCACAAATAAAAAACATCCTCACCATCCTCACTCTTCATCTAATAAAAGCATCCTCATCATCCTCACTCTTGATCTCTAATAAAAACATCTTCATCATCCTCACTCTTCATCTCTAATAAAAACATCCTCATCATCCTCACTCTTCATGTGTCAGCTGGCCTAGGATCAGCTGTGTACGTCCTGACTCTCAGGGTCTCAGGTAAGACGAGTGCAGGTGGAGACAGGTGTGCTATGTTGGTACAGCAGCAGGTTTCAGACACGTCACACTAAAAACAGTAAAAAACAAACACACTCGGACAGGCAGCCAATCGTAAGGCACAGGGGGCGGAGCTTGACAGGCAGGAAACAAGCTCAGGGAGAGACTCCACCTTTAAGGGGATTGTCAAGTTTTAACTCCACCTGACGGGTCACAGGACCCTCAGGAAAATTACAGACATGGTAAGTTCAGGGCACAGGGACCCAGGACTTTGAAGTCCCAAGTCAAGAACAGGTCCCCAGTCAAGACTCACAAGTCTCAGGGAAAGATGAACAAGTTAATGAGCAAATTCAATTAAGTCCAACTCCAAACTCCAGACTAGGGATGGGTACCTTTCACATATGAAACGATACGGTACAGATGCCCGGTACCTGGCAATTGGTACCGGTACTCAACAATACCAGTTTTTGGTACTTTTTTGTGCTTATTTGGTAAAAAACATCAATTTGATTAATTTTATATTTTTTTGTTTTTCCATTTGAAATATTCAGTCTTTACTATATGACCTTGTAATGCTGTGTTCATGTCCAGCACGGAAAATCGCCTACTCTTCTACTCCCCCATAGTCACAAGGGTGCGTTTAGGTACCTAAACATGGTACCTTTCGATTTTTTGTGAATCAGTACCCGGTACTTTGACAGTTTTCGGTTGGTACCTGTAAAAGTACCTACTTTGGTACCCATCCCTACTCCAGACTAACAAGTCCCACAAACCTCAAGTCAAGAGCAAGGCTGGACCTGCAAGACAGAGCAACAACAGGAGAAAGTCCCAGGTCCCAGGTCCCTGGAAAGATTCACATCTTGTCAAAGTCCAACATCAAGACCATTACCCACAGAGCCCAGACAAAGTTCACAGTAACGTGGGCAGCTCATTAATCAAAGCCAACAGGTGCCAGATAGAGTCCATGTGTTATATCAGGCTCAACAAGTCCTAGGTCCAGAACATTTGATTAGGAACTAGTCCAGGTCAAAACTGGTAGCTCAATGTTCTTACCAAGTCACATCCAAGAACCAGACCATGATGAGGCCAACAAGACTCAAGTCAACAAGTCTCCAGTTAAGTGCGTATCATGTCCAACATGTGCAGGTCTTTCAATTCAAAGTCAAAGCAAAGAAAGAATCCAGTCCAGTGCAAGTCAAGGCCAATGGGTAAAGTCGGGTCGAAGTCTTAGATCAAGACTAGCAAGTCCCAGGTCAAGAGTCTTTCAACACCAACACATCTCAAGCTCAGAGGAGATTACGCTCACACCCGAGTCCCAACAGAGTCAAACTCAATCCGTCCCAGAGAAAGACCAAGTCACCAAATCCCCGATAATTTAAAGTCCAAGTCTCAGGTCAAGTGGGTCAATTTCAAGGTCAAAACCAACTCAAGACTAGTAAGTCCCAGAGTCTAAAACAAGTCAAGAATGTATAATTCTGCTCGAGTGAAGTTAGTCTGGCTCAGGAAAAAACAAATCAAGCCAAGCCAAAGGTACACAAGACCCAGAACAGGGTTTGGACTTCAGGTCAGCTCAGATTGGCCTCCATCAACCACACCTTCACCTTCTGCTCAAAAACATGATCAACTCTTATCACCAACTGATTAAATAAAGTCTGTGCCATCAAAGGACTTGGGTTTTTGGTCTTCAGACTCATGGTCCAAGTCACAGGATTTGAGTCCACACCTCTGGAGTTTGGACGTAAAGGGGTCTTTAAGCTTTAAAGGCTAATGTGACAGAGCTTTAATGATTGTTGTGCTTCCAGTAAAAACTCTTCCCCCACACGGCGACAGAGCATCACCAGACTCAGGGGAGCTGAACGGATCAGGTCCAGACCAGATGGGACCATATTGTGCTCATATAACCTCACCGCTGGTGGTGAGCTCAGACACCTGGACGCCTGAAATAACAACTGCTTCAGCATGTTGGAGGGGGAACTTTAAAGATCTGGGTCCTAACAGAGGCACTAAAGGACAAGACTACAATGAAAGACCTCCAGGCAACCTTTGAGAATCTGGTCCACAGTCAGTCCAGACCGAGAGAAGCAGCAAGCAGTGGATAAAGGGAAGTGGATCCAAAGGTCCTGGAAGGACAGTGAGGACCAGGCGCCTGGAGTTTGTGCTTAACGGGACTAACCATGAAGGGTCGGACTAAAGCTTTGAGTCTTATCTGAAGACTAAATGTCCTGGTCTCAAGGGGGGGAGGCTCAGGCCAGCGGTGCCAGGTGCACGTAGATGGCACACAGCATCGACATGACGGACAGGTAGAAGAGGGCGAAGCCTGCCAGCTGAACCCGAGGGGAGGGGCTTAGGGAGGGCGGGGCCATGGAGAGCAACACACCCACGGTCCCATAAACCCCGCCTCCTTTTCCCTCCAAGACCTCCGCCACTGAACAGAGACTGTCCTGAGTGATGGTGGAGTTGGGATGGACACGGTGGAGGATGAAGGTAAGAGGACGAAGCAGACGGAGAGAATAGGAGGGTTAATGAAAGGCGGGAAGATGAAAGAGAGGAAAGAGAAGAAAGAGAGGTGTTAGAGGAGAAGAGCAGCTTTGTATCAGACTCAGTGCAAGGAGCAGACAGTGACATCACAGCAGGAACACTTCCTGTTTGTGGAGCAAAGGTTGTCCAATCAGATGTGTCTGAAAACCAGGGTTTCTCTACATCACGTCTGAGGAGGCCCAACAAAACTCTCAATCTGAGTCGCCAAGTGTCCCTGAGGGAAACAGGAAGTCTCCTGTGTGACCTCACTGCTCCTTCAGGTACTGCTTCCTGTTAGACCACGTGGACTACAAAGGTTCAGCTGTAAGGATAAGTGTGTTAGAGGATAACGTGTGTGTCATGTGTTACCTGTGGAACCCCGATCCTGCGACACGCCTCCAGGAAGTTCTCCACGTTCCGCCGACATTTGGCCATGGTGAGTTTAGGCTGCAGGGTTCATGTAGAGAGTTAGTGAGGTCACAGAGCCCGGTCTGCAGACTGACCTCTGACAAACAGACACTCACCACAGCAGGGGAGGGGACGTGGATGCTGGGGACGGACCGCGGCCTCACGTGATTGGCCAGGTGACAGAGAACCACCCCGTCCGTCAAGGCCGCTCCAAGATCCGTGGGCAATGACACCTTCAGACGGGCCTCTATGTTCTGAGAGACAGAGACAGAGAGTCTGTAGCATTTCTCTGGGATGAAGTGCTTGTGAGCAGACGGAGGCACCAACCTTTCGGAGCTGCTCCACCAGCTCAGCGTCTTCTCCAACCAGGGGAGGAGCAGCAGGAGCCTCCTCTTGGCTCTGAGGAGCAGCTGCAGCTTCACCTGGAGGGGGAGGAGGAGGAGTCGTCAGCAGGTATCAAGACCGGTAAACACAACATTCAAGTCACAGGCTGCTCCTCTCCTCACCTTTCCTCTTCTCTTCTTTCTGACCCAGACGAAACAGGAAGCTCTCCGGTCTCAGACTGGCTGTCCGACAGGAGGCCACATCCCCTGAGCTGGGGTAAGAAGGCGACTGATTGGCTGGAAGAAAAAAAAACATCCATGTGAATCAAAGGGGTAAAAAACATGAAGGATTGAAACAGCAGGGTCCAACATGGGGTGCCTTACCTGTAGGAGACAGAGCAGCTCTGTCCTCCCCCTGCAGAGACACAACACAGGACAGTAAGACCAGAGACATGCTCGAGAAACTCTGTGCTATAACTAAAAAGTGGACAGAGGTCTGAGCTGTGGATTCAGACTCTTCAGCCTCCTGCTTTCTGTTTAATTATGTAACAAACAGGAAGAAACCAGCAGCTCCATGACCAGGACTCTCTCAGACTCACATCACAGACAAAAGGTGCATCTTCAGGTTTACAACAAACCTGCTGCAGACTGAGAGGAGGTAGACGCTGGTCTCACCTCTTAGAGAAATGTATAAAAATAGAAAAGAGTGACTTTGGGATATCGATAACACAGGGTTATCGAGGCCACTGAACCACAGCACATTACAGCGCCCTACATCAGACAGAGACAATGCTGTTACAACATGAGACACAGGATCAGACAGTGGATGAGTTGGGGGGGGGGGGGGGGGGGGTGACAGGTGAATGAGGGACAGGTGACGTCATGCTGTAGAGGTGATCAGGTGGAGAAATATCTAAATCATGCTGATTAAAGGTGTCCTGTTAAAAGAGACCGAACCATTCAGATAAATGAGAGTGACCTTTGACCTCCATTCTTTAGGCAAAGTTTCAACATGTCTAACCTTAAACCTGTAAACTGTTTTTGATGGAAACTCATAAACCTGAATGTTTCTCGTTAGGTCGTTAAGGCCAGGTGGCCAGGTTCAGTCTTAGTAGAGTTAGTGAGTTTTGGGGGTGTGGCCAAACACCTTACCATAAAAAGGGCGGAGTCATCTGTGTGGGTAGAACGTCTGGAGGGGTAAACGGTCTGAACGCACGCACACACACACACGGACAAAGACACACAGGCCCACACAGACACAGACAGACCCACACAGACATGAGGTGACAGTGAACAGGTGGTGGAAGGCCTACACCTGAGGGGGCGGGGCTAACTTTGACTCAAAAGGAAAATGGTGTGTGGTTTGTCTCACCTCGCTGTCTGGACTGGACTTGGTTGGACTCTGGGACGCTTTGTGCTGAAAAACGACAGAGTTTGAGTCAGTCTGTTTCCTTCATTTTTCAAGGCTTTTGTTGTGGAAGTCCAGCAGGAAGTGAACAGTGTGACTGACAGGGTTAAACTGGTTAAACTGGTTAAACTGGTTGAGGAGGAGGTACCTTGGTGTAGCTGGTGACAGAGTCTTTCTGAGCGGGTCGGATCTTCTGTCTCTCCTCATCGTACCTCAGAGCAGCCAGCTGAGCCTCCCTCCTCATCCTCTCCACACCACCTGTCCCCCCCACAGACCTCTGACAGACAGACAGACAGACAGACAGACAGACAGACAGACAGACAGGTGAAGTGTTAGACAGATTAATTTCCCAGAAGTGTATTTGTGTGTGTGTGTGTGTGATTGCAGATGTGCATCATGAGTTGGCAGAGGGAGGTCTTACCTGACTCTGGGAGCTAGAGGGCGCTGTGACGCCATCAACCACACTCCTAAAAGACAAACAGAGAGACAGGTTAAGTGTTAGAAACAGGGCTTGACATTAACTTTTTTGCTCACGAGCCACTGTGGCTAGTGGTTTTCCAATGTTACTAGCCACTCAGCATTTTCACAAGCCACAATTTTGTTGTTGAATAATTATGTTTAATATGATGAAAGCAGACAAAAACATGTTAAAGTTTACTTGAACTAGATTTACAACCTTTTTAAATGTGAATGACCTCTGTTTACACTTAAATCAAGACTACATAAATGTTTAACCCCATTATCAGGAATTCAGTTCTACAACAGTTTTGCTCCTTTAATATGAAAATATGCAGACGATTAAGACAAAGTAATTAAAGGAGAAGTTTATTTTTGCATTGGATGAAATTTGTTATGCTTGAAGGTTAGTTGATAAGATAAAAACGAAACTGAAAAACTAGCGAGAAAAAATGTCTACTTAGATATTATAATTTTTCAGTAATAAACTATGTGCCATACTTTCTGGACTATGTCACTTCGTAGTATAATTACACATTTTTTTAAAGTCGTATCAATCAAAAGAAAAAAATGTGTCATGAAGACAAAAACAGCAGATATAAGTCACACTAGACCATAAGTTTCATTTATTTAAAATGATTTGGTTTGTTTACAGTATTTCCAGAGTGAAATTTTTACATATAACTTTGATAAATGTTTGTACATTAGGAGGTTTAAATATTGTTCCTACAGCTCCTCGTATCTGTGACCAGTTTCTCTTCTCTACGTGCACTTCTCTCCTCTCCTCCTCCCCTACTCTAGGTGAGTGTTGCTGGTGAGATCGGTGCAGTGTGACCTTAAATGAGCTCCATCCGATAAATGTCCCCACTTTTAAAAAGTTACAGGAGTTTTGGCGCTAGTTTGTGACTCAAATCCCAGAATCTGTTTACAATAGAGAGCCAAAAAGACGTGAGTGAAGATTTAAATCACGTATTTAAATCACGTTATCAGGCGCTAAACACCGGGAGCTGTCAGGCTGTCCAAGACGGAGGCTGGAGACGAGCGCGTCCAATGAGCAAACACTGTGTGCAGGCAGTGCTCATGGGAGTTGTAGTGCCGTAGTGTCATATTGCAATGGGTTTAGTATTTCAGATGCCGTTTCAGAAAACCACAATTAAATAATTCAACCCACCAAAGTGGCTGGTAGGAGTGACGGTGTTACCCGCCACAGCTGGAATTCACCCGCATTTGGCGGGATGGTGGGTGTTAATGTCAAGCCCTGGTTAGAAAGGTAATAACCTTGGAGTGTGTGTTTCTGTGTGTGTGTGTGTGTGTGTGTGTGTGTGTGTGTGTGTGTGTGCGTACCTGTTGGGTCTCCTGGTTTCCTCTGTCCTGGTTGAGCTAGTTTTACCCGGGGAGCCCTGGACACACAAACAGGAAGTCACAGTGTTTACCAAAATAAAGGTCTGGTGCTCAGAGCTGTTCAGCCAATCAGGAAGTGATGGCTCTCATGTGGGCGGAGCTCCTACCTCCCTGGTGATGCGTCTCTCGATGTACGCCATAAACTGGGAGCTCAGGCTCGCCCCGTCCCCTCCTCCTCCTCCTCCTCTTCCTCTCGCTCCTCGTCCTCGACTCCTCCCCTCTTCCTCCTCGTCCTCCCCCGCACAGCTGTCGATGAAGTCGATCTGTTCCAACTCTGCACCTGCTGAAGGGAGAGACAGAGAGAGGGGGGGTCAAAGGTCACGCCATGACTCTGACTCAGGTCCCAGGTGTGTCAGGGTCACACTCACATGATCCGTTAGCCAGCTGAGCGGCTCCTCCTCCTCTGGGTCTCTGCTCTCTGCTGATCTCAGCCACTCTCTGCGGCAGCTCGGACAGCTCCTCTGTGGGCTGAACACACACAGGAAGTGAGCAAAAACACACACACACACACACACACAGGACATGCTGAATGTGTGAGACTGTCTCACCTCGTTCCCTGACCACCTCTTGTCTCCACTGTCAACACTGTTGAATCCAGAGTCCAGAGCTCCGTAGGGGCGCCCGGGGTACAGCTCATCCACACTGAACACACACACACACACACACAGAATGACACTCAGCACAACTGTTTAAGCTTTCGCTGTAAAAGGGAGGCAGGAAGAGGAGGAGAAAGGTCTGACAGGAGGGAGGAGCATGTTACTGACCAGGAGTTGAAGGTCAAAGGTCGTCTGTCGTAGTCTGGGAGGTCTGGCGTGGTCTTGCTGGCCTCCAGGTTCAGGTATTTAAATATGTGGACCTTCCCTTTAATGCAGATCTACGAGAGAGTGCAAACACACACACACACAAACACGTCAGACACACTTCCACTTCCTGCTGCACACCTATGATGTCACTTCCTGCGTGTACCTGTGCAGGCGGCGTCTGCAGAGGGTTGTTGTCGAGGACGATGGTCTGCAGCTGTGTGAGCTGACGGTAACAGACGGGGAGGGACGTCACTTTGTTACAGGAGAAATCCAGACGCACCAGAGGGAGGTCAGCCAGCTCTGAGGACACACACAGAACCGCTGTCAACACACTGGCCTGTGTGTGTGTGTGTGTGTGTGTGTGCATCTGTGAGCATGTGTGTGTGCCTACCTGGAGGCAGTCTGACCAGGTGGTTCCTCCTGATGTTCAGGTCTCGTAACGCCTCCAGCTGACCCACCTGAGACGGCAGAGTCTGGATCTCATTACAGCTCACATCCTGCAGGGGGCAGTGTGTGTGTAGGAGGGTATAGGTTTAGCTCTTTGACAGAGAGACAGTGAGGAATAGCGTGGTGTGTGTGACATGTATGAAGCGATCACAGAGGAGGACTGACCAGTTCAGTGAGCTGTCTGAGCTGACCCAGCTCCTCCGGCAGAGAAACCAGTTTGTTGTTGCAGGCGATCAAAACCTTCAGAGGAAGACTGCAGACCACGACTGGGAGGACAGACAGCTGGTTTCGACTGACAGACAGAGACAAACACACAGACAGGGACTCAGTCAGACAGACAGCTCTGACTGTCAGGCTCAAAGCAGAGACGTGCAGTGTGTATTTGTTTGGGACTATTTTCTGCAGCAGAGGAAGAATGAGGTCTTCAGATAGCTACAGCTGAAATTATGCTTCAGAGCTCACCATAACACTAATACTGACATCAGGATATCTGACTGACTGCTGAATCCAACATGCCTCTTACAGATGGACTCCATGAGGAGTCATCAAACAGAGACAAATTGCATCGCATGAGTCATGGCAGCCAATCAGGACAGAAATTATAGGACACTGTGTGAGTGTGTTACCTGAGGTTCAGGTAGGTGAGGGCCTGCAGGTTGAGCAGACTGTCCGGCAGAGACCTCAGGCAGTTCTGGTAAAGGTTCAGACTCTCCAGAGACACAAAATGACAGACCTCCAGAGGGAGCTCTGAAAGACGGTTACGAGACAGATCTGCACAGAGACAGACAGAGAGACAGAGTCAGATCACAATTCAAGGCACAGACAGTCTTCAAAATGTGGAATTCAAAGTTTTGTTGAAGCCCCTCTTTGTGAACTCTTCCCATGTTTGGCTTTATCTACATTTATCTGCAGCTCTCTCTTCTTTGTCCATTTCTTGTCATTTTTTCGTCATCTCTGTATTTGGAGTGGTTCATTACTTTGTATGGTTCATTTGTTGGTCATGGACACCAAACTTTTTGTGTCTTCAGTGATATTTTTACTCTTTTTTCTCCTGTGTTTGTCTGGAGATCCTACATGTAACCATGGTCGCATTGTTTACATGTTAAATCAGCTGTTAGCAGCCTGTATCATGTCAATGCTAACTGGTGCAAGGCCTGATGTTTCCTACAAGGTCAGGACGACCTGCTGGTTCTCAGGTGTGAGCTAAAAAGTGAGGACATGGACCTGTCCTTCCATCCATCGTTATTGGGAACGTAAGATCTATCTCTAATAAGACGAGCTAGCCATGCTAACCCAGCAACAGAGGGAATAAAAATTCAGGAGGAAGAGTAGCATCATGCTATTCACAAACATGGCTAACAGAGCTAACACCAGACACCAACACCACATCGGAAGACTTCACCTGCTGTGAGCAGACAGGAAGAGGACTACAGGCCCAGTACATGGGGTGCATACTCAAACAGCCCAGCCAGCGGCACCCTGACATCCAGTTCATGGTCACAAAGGTCAAAGGTCAGAAGATGATGTGTTCCTGCTGATCTTTAAAAGGACCAGGATGTGGATCAACAGGGACCCAGAGAAAGAAAGATGCCTTCCCTGAGCCTGGATCCGTTTAAGTGGTTTATAAAGTTAGAAAAGTTACCAGAGCACGACTCTCTGTCTCACCCTCATACTGAGGGACTCATCTTTGACTTACAGTTTCTATCTTTGAGACCTTTTCCAAAACATGTGACCCAACAAACAGATCCCCCCCATGTCTTCAGAGTTCCCCTAGAAAACTGTTTCCTCAGCAAACACTCCAGCCTTTTGTTCCCTTCAGGCCAGGAGAGCCGCTCTCTACTATTCCTCTCCTTCTCGAAGCTAAAGCGTGTATGTGGTCGTGTCTGCATAGATACATTTCTGTTTCAGTGTCAGGGTGACACACACAGACAGCAGCTGTGGGATATGGGCACCTGGCTGGAAGGAAGTCCACATCACCACGGTAAAATCTACTTCCTGCTTACAGCGGTCTGTTATCCTCTCACTAAGCCGTCCAGACTATTCATGTGTTCATCTGGTTTCATGTAGGCTCATTGTTGGTAGAGGTTATTCAGCTGTCTGTGAGGATCTCTCTGTTCATTCAGTGTCACATGAAGTGTGATAACCTCAGGCTGTGGATCCACTGCTGATCAGATCCATGAGGAGGTAGAGGAGCTCTGAAAGTTCAACAAGATAAACTTTACAGGTAGCTACTGATCTTTCTTCATCACCCATTACACAGCATCAGCATCCTGCGTGTGTGTGTGTGTGTGTGTGTGTGTGCATGTGTGTTGGTACAGCCTCAGGCCTCAGCTCAGAATGAATCAGTGTGATACAGCAAGAAGTGGAGCTCACAAATCACAGTGTGTGTGTGTGTGTGTGTGTGTGTGTGTGTGTGTGTGTGTGTGTGTGTGTGTGTGTGTGTGTGTGTGTGTGTGTGAGAGAGAGCATGTCAAAGTGTTGGCTGACTGGTCACATGACCCAGCCTGAGCAGAACACTGACCCTGATCCTGGTCTGAATGCAGGTTTTAGAAACAAACAGCCTCATTATTCTCATTAAACAGCTTTAACTATCATTACTAATTATTAAAGGGGACATATCATGCTGATCCCTGATTTAATACTTACATATAATACAATAAATTTGAAAACAAGACCTTTCACCCCCCGAATTTTCAAAAAATGAGATATTGTATTTTTTCTGATATCCTAGAACGAGATTTGATGCCTCTGAAAATAGGTCATTGACATTTGACTGCGGGATTTCGACCGTCGTGACGACACGAGGATCCTTTCTTTGTATTGGAGTAATCTGATTGAGCAGCTCCTCCTCTTTGATGTCAGTTAGTCACACAACCGCCACCGAGGGATACACCCACCAAGAGCCGACTGACTGAGTGCTGGATGCAGGGACTCTGCTCTGCTGAGCAGCTCGGCTTTACATGGTGAATAAGCAGTTAAAACACTGTAGTTTTAGCAGACGTCGTAATACTTGTGAGACTGTGATATTTGCATGCTTGTTCTGACATGCACTGTGAACCTGGACCACAATAACGCTAGGGTAATAAAATAGTGACGAACTGACGGTAGAGGCGATCTTGACTACACTTTCAGCATGATGGATGAAACAGACAGAGAAAAGTGAAGGAGCAGGATTGAGCCCTGTTATAGAAATAGTTTATTGGTGAAGTCTGCCTATATTTCCACGTATAAACTATACATGTTACAGTACCGCTTTGACTCACCACACTGAAGCGTCCTGAGATGATCTGTGTCGAGGTGAATTTTCTTCCTCCTGAGCTGCAGAACCGTCCTGGTCTGACTCGGGGTCCAATACAAAAGGACGTATCCTACACTCTGCCATTTTATTAGTGCTACCAATGCCTTACGGTGAAGTTTTGGCAAACAGCAAACTCGCTCAGTCTGCTCCATTCAATATGGCGATTATGTAAATACTGCCATGCTGTAAAAACCGCCTCCTGGCTCTACCCCCTCCTCCCCTCTGATAGAACTGACCAATCAGAGCACAAAGGGCTGTGACGTTGCGAGGTTACTGGAGGTCATTCTCGAAACGAAGCGTTTCAACGAGATCTTCAGAATGGCCTATAATGAGGATATTGAGAACGCTATTGTGGGGCAATGAAGGAACTAAATGACTTGTACTGAAGGCAGAAATGCTTTACAGGCATCCTAGTCTGGCATAGCGAAAAGGAGAAACAAGCATGATATGTCCCCTTTAATACAGCAGACAGCTGCTGATTCATCGTGCGTGTCTACACTTTAAACCACTCAGAGAAGAAATAATCAGACATTTCCTTCTCCTTCATGTTGGATCAATAACATAGCTGATGACAAGTTAGAAAGCCCTACATGCTGCCTTCACACAGTCTGTGTGGACAGCGTGACGTCAGTGAGTGATGGCTTTGACCATGTTATGGCTTCTTGGTCTTCTTGGTGTTTTAAGTGTGTGTTTCTTTTTGTCTTGGTGTGTTTCTTCTGTGTTGTTTTCCTGCTCTGCTGTCAGTCACTGACTCCTCTGCTCCGTTTGTTTTCTCTCTCCACGCTGCCCGTCAGTCTGTGGTGGGCGGAGCAGCTTTCATTCACTCCTGCCTCATTACCTAATCAGGCACCGCACACATTAAACAAAACAAAGCAAGGTGTTCGTTCACCTTTCTAAACCTAATGACGTCAGAGCCCCGGGGTGAGGCTGTGACAGCTCGGTGGCCCTGAACCCAGAGACTGCTTCCTGCCAGGTCCAATCCATGGACCGCCAACTAAGACCCCTCAGAGCTGCTAGCAGTGTGCTAACAGTCTCATGGGCAGTCTGTGTTTACCCTCTGCAGACTACAAACACTCCCACTGAGCCTCAACCAGCAACTGCCTTCACTGTCTCCAAACGTACAGGGGTACCAACACAAGCTGTTACCAACACGTTTACATCTCCCTGCGTCTGCTAACAGCTAACGTTATCTGACGGTGTTTGGGTTCCTGTGGAGGAGCGGATGTTGCATCGTGATGTCGCACCTCGAACTATTTTGATGTCAAAAGTCTTCAGAAAGTTCACCATGTAGTTCAAACTCTAACTCTATGTGCTGATGTTTTTTTCAATGACGCTAAGCAGCTATAACAATCCACCACACACTGAGGAATCACAACACGGTAACATTTCAGAAGGGAACGATATTTGTTATAACACCGGCCCTGACTGTTTTCCCATCCCATTCCCTCCAGAGCCGTTAAAGTTGGATTTACCATCGACACGCCCCTAAAGTCAACAAAACCCGACTCGAAGTGTCTCTAACCAACACGACCTAAGCTCGGCTGATTCCCGGGCCCCCAACGCTCACTCACCGGCCCTGGTGGTGTCCGTCAGGTCGTGGTTGGCGGCGCTCCGGGGAAACTCCTTCAGCTTCCTGCCGCTGAGGTTCAGGCACCCAGTGGCCGAGGCTTCGTCCAACGCCCGGTCCAGAGACCGGTTCCAGGGCGCCGGACCCGCCGGCCCCAGTCCGTTATTGTTCCCCGCTAAAACATTCCCAGTGCCCCCGCTGCTGCCGCCTCCAACCGTGAAGTTGAGTCCGGTGCTGTCCGCAGACCCCAGCAACACCGAGGCCGCCATTACACACTCCGGCTGTTAGCTCTCAATGCTAACGGCTAATACTCCCACCCTAAACTACAGAGAGGCGCATGCGCAGAACGGCGCTCAAAGGGAAGCGGTCTGGACAGCAGATGATTGTTATTTATCACAAACACACACACACAAGTACAAAAAATAGAGCTGTACAAGTCCAGGAACACTGTACATAACTGACACTGTTATTTATCAGCAGCACACACGCAATTACAGTGCGACTGAGCTGAGCTGTAACTCTATGTACCATTTAGTTTTGAGTTATTACAATATTAGCAGAAATTAACACTGACGCTCACTGACGGGCTCACTATTTTGGGGACCCAGGTGAACACAGGCAGGTGGCCCCCTACATCTTTTGTTCTCCTCATGTTTCTCCTGTTGGTAAATCTGCATCTTTCTTGATTTTAAGAAAAGATTCTGTTCTTAATCTGAACTGGTCTCTGGAGTATTGAACAGTGCAACTTTTCTGTCAGTTATTGGGTCATCTTCCATTAAAACACAGTGGTCAGTAAGAGGACTGCTGGTCTCTAGTAGTTCATCCCTACCTCCATCTCTTTGTTGATTATCCTAGCAAACAGCAACAGGTTGCTCCTCCACTAAATAACATTAGCATTTCTAGCAGCTTCTTGCTTCTCTTTATTAATACTACTTGGGTAGCTTTGTTTAGTTTTTATTCTCCCATTATCTCACTCATGTTTTTTTCCTCTTCCGTAGATCCAATTATGGAATAGTCTTTTGAGATGGGGTGGGGTTTGGGATGCTGAAATACAACTTACTCATAATTACATTACAGGCATTATGATGAAGTTTTAGTGTATGAATTAGAAAAAAATTCATGAATGAAAAGTAGAAAAATGTTTGGAATGATTTATATGTCCTGTCATGGGTCCCCTAATGGTTTGGGTCCCAAGGTAATTGGTGTAAAGACTGCCTCTGCTAACCATAGACTGTATAATAAATGTATGTAATCTCCCTGAAGTTACAAGTCTGTTTCTGAAATTGATTTTTGAAACAAATCAGCTGGTGCGGCCATATTGAAAGTGGGACGGGCTTCGAGTCTCCACACTAACAGCTATAGGACACCTGTCACTTGAGTTTGATATCCTTTAAACTGCTGAGTTAGAAAGAAATCTCCCCCTCACAGTGTGGCCTGGTAGTGAAATTAATGATTCAGATGGGAGACGTGTTTTTTTTTTTTTTGTGCCAGGCGGTAAAACGTTTATTTTGGGGCTTGGTGTGTATGTGACTCCCCGTACTCCCCTGTACTCAAGGAACAGCAGATTTGAGCACTTCCGCATCGTCTCATATTTTAAGACCAGAGGTTGCTGCTTGTAGCTAACACTACTGCTGCTATGTCTATGAATAATGGTAGCAATAGACTGTTAGCTTGATTTTTTGAGTTGATAATATATAATTCCTTCATTGATTTGAGGCATTTAAACAGAAGTTGATAGCAAATGAAACTCTGATATTTCTTGTGTTTAGAAAGACTCGATGAGAGTCTTTTTAAACGCATCATATCAGTGAAAACTTCAAAACAGAACATGTCGAAACGTCCAACAGGATGACGTGATCCCCACAGTTCACGTTGCCGCGTCAGACGGACGCATGCGCATCACAGAAGTGTCCAAGGCCGGGTATCATGGCGACGTACGTGGACATCCTGAGGAGCGAGTTTCCAGAGATCGACACGGAGCTATTCGACTACATCACAGGTGAGACAGATACCACAGATTGGACAGGTACCACAGGTGACTCGGGCCGCCGGGTGCCGGGGTTAATGCTGATGGGTGCCGGGGACAGAGCCGCTGTGTGCCGGGCTGATGAAGCGGAATGAGCCGCTCTTAGCTCGGCTCTCATAGCATCAAAGCTAACACTCTAACCGGTTAGCACGGCATGCTCCTGTCAGGTAAACTCCACTCGCCCGGTCAGTTTGAGTTAGTTTGAGGCTTATAGTTCAATTTGTGTCCACCAAAGCCTGAACTGAGTTTTATCAGGTGTGTTTGACAAAGTTTAGAGCTGAAAGAGAAACTAATTCAGTATCACAGGAGGCGCTGTTTGATTCATGATTAGCCTCCATAGAAGTACAACTTCTGACAGACAGCTACAGCTGTGCTCAACTCTCCTAACACCCCTACAGAGGCAAAGAAAAACCGGAAATTTGGGAAAATATGAAACCAGGAAGTATGATCATGTAATAAACTGTTCCTTTAAGGAGAGGCAGGGATCAGGTGGAGGCATTCATAAGAATATTACTGTTTGCTCTCTTTGAATCATGATGATATCAGTTAGATGGCCCTCATCATGAGCTGTTATCACACACACAGGTTTAAATGGCTGTTACTGACCACATCTGTGACTGTTTGTAAATACTCAGAGTTTCTCATCCCTGGGGAGATACCCACAGATCTAAAAATGCCATTGAGTACTTCATAGAAGTGAGTAGGCCTGTCACGATAACAAATTTTGCTAGACGATAATTTTCCAAAATATTATTGTCAATATTATTTTGTTTTTTTTTCCATTTTTTCATTGATGTAATTATGATAAATGGGATAATAAAGTGAGTACACCATATCAAAAGCAAGAAACTTAAATTTCTTAAAAGTATTTAAATGTAATTAAAAGGTCAGGATCTTTTCAATAAAATAAATTAAACAAAAAATATGATAAATTTAAGAAACAAGAAAGAGAAAAAAATACAATGAACATGAAATGGACTCTCTTTTAGAAAAAAATACATGTCAATGAAAATAATTAATACTAATCAAAAACATAAAACATAGACCCTGTCTCTAAAGAAAAAATCAAACTCCAAAAAAAAAAAAAAACAACAATAAAAACTATAGTCTAAATAAAAGGGAGTTTATACAGTTCCTGAATTGTTTGTAACATGTACTTTTTCCTGGTCAATCCTTACTGTCTGTCAAACATTTCTTAACATTTCTGGCTTTCAACCGTATTGAAGGGCTGCATTTCTTTGGTAATGTAGCTGTCTTTGAGCGCCCACCATTTGGCGCTTTTATTTCTATTTACTTTGCCGACCAAAAGCCTCAGTAAGAGCGGATTGTCAAAGAACAAGGCTCCGCTGCACCTCCCCTTTTTCTTCTTCTTCTTCTTCTTCTTCTTCTTCGTCGCCACTATTTTCAAACAAATGCAACATATCAGCTCGTTGGTGTTCATGAGCTCACACTTTGTTCATTCTGATTAACAAAATATTCCCACACTGGGACTGTGGCAGGCGGCTTAAGAACTGTATCTTTGGTGCCATCACTCATATTAGCGTGTGTTTCCTCCTTACCCCTCAGGACGCTCGCTTCAGCTCTCTCCGTGTGTACGCGCGAGCAGCCCCGTCTTCACCCCAAAGATCGCATTTTTGACAGATGCTCACTCCGCTATAAATCCACTAAATCTGCTTTAGAACCTATGCACCCCGATGTTAGGAAAGATAGACGTAGTGAGCCATCTTCTCATTCAGCCTCTTTGGTGGAAAGAGAGGAGGAAAACAAACATGCATGCACGTGTCAGTTTATCGAGGCTGGCAAACTTTCTGAGGACGTTTTTATTTGTTGTTCAGTTAATCAATTTATTGATTATTGTGACAGGCCTAGAAGTGAGAAATCACAGGTTCTGTAAATGACAAATTCTGCCAGGGTATGCAAACGTATGAGCCCAGTCTGTTGTTTCTGTTCTTCAGGGACTCCAGTGTTATACTTCTGTTCCTGTTACAGTAGTTTCAGTATTCCAGTCTAAAGCCCCTTTTCCACCAAGCGGTCCGATATGGATCAGCACAGTTTGGTACAGGTTGGATCGGTAAAGCCTGATCCAGTTTCCACAGCTGAACATGCTCTTCTTGGTCGGCGGCGTGTCAGTCATGGCGTCTTAAACTCAACAGTCAGTCATTTTTCTGTTACTAAAAGCCCTGTCTTTTTGGTATCATTTCTGTATTGTTTTGAGACTCTTAGAGGAACTACTAAAGTCTATCAGTGACAAAAACAGTTCATGTAACCAAAAACTCCCAGACTGACCCTTTAACTGCCATGTCTGTGTGTGCATGGTGTGTTCAGGGGTTTTGGACAGCGGAGGAGCAGACTTCGAGGATGGAGAGGAGGTGTATGACGCAATCGGAGGAGTGCTGCAGGACGTGTCTGCTGACAGTAAAAACGAGGACGACATCAGAGACATCTGCCTCCAGATGTTCAACACCCTGCAGCTGTAAGAAAGCTCTGTTTCAGGATTCATTTCCAACACGTCATCAAACAGTCTGTGCTGAATATGATCTGAGGGTTTGTGTGAGCTGTGTTTAAAACCTGTTTCCTAACAGGAACAACCATCACGGCTCTCAGAAGCAGGTGTTGTTGGACGCTCCTGTGCAGCTCTCTCAGATCTCAGCAGATAACGGTGAAACTCTCACACGTCTAAATAATCAGGAGATTTATTTTCTCTAAACTCTTTATTTAAACTCATGTTTGACTCTTTTCCTGTCTGCAGTCTCTGCAGCAGACGATATGACGGGGATCTGGATGATGAAACGCGCTCAGAACACAGTGAGTAAAAATACAGATGCACAGAGAGGGCCTTTCTTAGCAGAGACAACAGTTTCTGCTCAGATCACTACAGCATCTTGTAACAGAGAGACGAACCAGCAAACATCCCGTCCAACACAAGGCGGAGTAAAGCTTTTTATTTTTATCCAGGACGGTTTCTCTGTCTGAGCTCTAAAAAAGAATTGGATTGAACTAAGAAGATGTTAACGAGTGATTGTTAAAAGACGCATGAAAGGAACAAAACACAAGAAAGACGCGTACATTTTGAAGCCTCTCACTGGTTGGACATGTGACCCATCACTTCCTGTCTGTGTTTCTCCAGACGGTGGACGCCAAGAAACTGGAGAAGGCTGAGGCCAAGCTGAAAGCCAAACACGAGCGCAGGAACGAGAAGGACTCTCAGAAAGGCTCCAGTCCACTGTCAGTACACACCTGTCCTCACCTGTCCTTCCTGTCCTCTGCAGCCTCTCCTGTCTTTCTCTGTCCTCACCTGTCCTCTCCTGTCTTTGTTATGTCCCTCAGAGTCCTGGAGGAGGCTTCAGCCAGTCAGGCCAGCAGTAAGAAGGAGAACCGAGTCGACCAATCAGGGAAGAACCGCAGCTACGACATCCGCATCGAGAACTTTGACGTGTCCTTTGGCGAGAGGTGGGTGGGGCTTACTCCAGCATGAGCTTTGAGTGGTTTGGAGTCCTGTCCTTCTTTTATGCTCATTTGATCAACCTGTTCCAACTCCAGGTGTCTGCTGCAGGGGGCGGAGCTATCTCTGGCGTCAGGCAGGCGGTACGGTCTGATTGGTCGGAACGGTTTGGGGAAAACTACCCTGTTGAAGATGCTGGCGAGCCGAAACCTCCGCGTCCCTGCTCATATCTCCATCCTCCATGTGGAACAGGAAGTGGCTGGAGACGAGACGCCAGCGCTGCAGAGCGTCCTGGAGAGCGACACGCTTAGGGAGGAGCTGCTGAGCGAGGAGAAGAGGCTCAACGCTCGCATCGCCAACGGAACGTAAGACTGAGGGTTAATCTGAACGTGGAGCAGCGGGTTGAGATGTTTTTAGTTGATCTTTAGCGATGGATTTCCATGGTTACGTATCTGTCCCGTTAGCTCACACTAACATTGACCAGTGACAGCGCAGGATTCGGCCCAACACACTGACTTCATGTTTGAGGTTAAAGATGATGCTTTGAACTATAATAAGAGAGAAATGTGTGTGTGTCTCAGTGCTGACGGGATGGAAAGCATACGACTGTCAGAGATCTACGGCAAACTGGAGGAGATTGAAGCAGACAAAGCTCCGGCGAGGTGTGTATGAGTGTGTGTCACTCCTCTGCACGCTGGCTGTTGTTCCTCTAACCACCAGCAGGGGGCAGAGACTCACACTTACATGTTACACTCGCTACCACTGTGTTTATGACTGACATCTGTCTCATCCAATCAGAGCCTCCGTCATTCTGGCTGGCCTTGGATTCTCCCCCAGAATGCAACAGCAGACAACACAGTGAGCACCTTCAACCAGTCACACACACTCTCACACTCTTCATGTTTCCACAGCGTGAACACTTGCATGGTTTATCTGTGTTAATGTGTGTGTGTGTGTGTGCACAGGGAGTTTTCTGGAGGCTGGAGGATGAGGTTGGCGTTGGCCAGAGCTCTCTTCGCTCGGTGAGTGTGTGATGTTTATGATTCAGTGTCAGAGTCAGAGACCGTCAGAGATCCTAATCTGTTCATTCTATCTCTTCTCATCTCTCCAGACCAGACCTGCTGCTGCTCGATGGTGAGTTAGATCCTCCTCAGGACTCAGGTCCCTGGGAGGAGATGTATGTGTGGGGGTGGGACTACAGGTACATGGGGCAGAGCAGGAGGAGGACTAAGGATTTTTGGGGTGAGAGTGGGCAGAGTAAGGTTAGAGCAGGAGAAGTCATAAAGCTAAATCAAGTCTCTGTAGTAATGAGTGTACTTGCTGCCCTCTACTGGTCTGGTGGTGTAGTGCCTTCCTTTTGTTTGTCTCAAAACGTCACTCGACTGATTCATTTAATCAGAAACAGACAACATTTAGTTCCTGAAAAAGGAGTTCCTGGAGCTAAAGGGTATAAGAGGACCTGATGGTGTCATAGCTGTACTCTGGTTGGTAATGGTGTAGTTTTAGACCTCAGGTTGGCGTTTGATGTCCATGTAGGACTGTGTGTAACTGACCGGTGTGTGTGCTGCTTTTCAGAGCCCACCAACATGTTGGACGTCAGAGCCATCCTGTGGCTGGAAAACTACCTGCAGGTCCAACACTCACTCTCTTTCACATTAGCATTCCTCACTGACCACAGTGAGTGCACTTAGCAATGAGCTAACAAGTAAACAAAGGCCTCCCTCCACAGACGTGGCAGTCCACCATCCTGGTCGTCTCCCACGACAGGAACTTCCTGAACGCTGTGGTCACCGACATCATCCACCTGCACTCTCAGAGACTGGACAGTTACCGTGGCGACTACGAAAACTTTATTAAAACCAAAGAAGACAGACTGAAGAACCAGCAGAGAGAGTACGATGCCCAGCTGCAGTACAGACAACACATACAGGTAAAATACTGCAGTACAAACAACACATACAGGTAAACTACTGTCACCACACAAAGTTACTATGAACTTAAAGAATAATTTTGGTTTATACAGCTTTTGCATTGTTTATAGAATGAAATAGAACAAAATACACACCCAGAAGGCTTTCCTGATCCAAGCAGTGCTTCGGGAGATATTTAGATCCAAAATCGTGCAGCGGACGTCCGTATGATGGGATCCATCAGGGCAGAGACAGCGTCGCTCCTAAAACTTCATTAAATGTCCAAAACCCCATGTTTTTCACCAATATTCCATCATGGTCCGCTCCGATATAGTCCTCTGCTGCAGTCTGTGTCACTCCAGACAGCGCTGTGCGGCTGTACTGACCTCTGAACTGACGAAGACTTTGTTTACACTTGACCCTCAAAGAAAGGAGTCAGCTCTCCAGAGAATACTGCGCATGCACGGAGGGGCAAACGTACACAAAGTCTTCGTCAGTTCAGAGGCCATTACAGCCGCACAGCGCTGTCTGGAGTGACACAGACTGCAGCAGACCATGATGGAATATTGGTGAAAAACACGAGTTTCTGGACAATTCATGCAGTTTTAGGAGCGGCGCTGTCTATGCCCCGATGGATCCCACTATACGGACGTCCGCTGCACGATTTTGGATCTAAATATCTCCTGAAGCACTGCTTGGATCAGGAAAACCTTCTGGGTGAGTATTTTGTTCTACTTCATTCTATAAACAATGTAAAAGCTGGATAAACTGAACGTATCCTTTAACAGTTAAACAGTTGACACCACACAAAGTTACTTTCAACACATAAAGTTATACTACTGACACCACATGCACTCACTATCAACAGACTACAGACAAAATATTCAACACACAGAGGTAAAATACTGGCAACATGAATAGGATAACTACTGCAGTACAGACAAAGCATGGGCGTCTGACTTTGTTAAAGGACACATGCTGTAGCTGATTTTTTTCTGAAGGCATCGTCTGTAACACCTGTGTGTCTGTATTACAGGTGTTCATCGATAGGTTTCGGTACAACGCTAACAGAGCTGCTCAGGTGCAGAGCAAACTCAAGCTCCTGGAAAGGCTGTGAGTATTAACACACCTGGTAAACCTCCTCTCACACTCTGCAGGTGTCCAAAAGACCCCTTGACACACTCACCTGCTCCATGCTCCTCTAATACTGTAACATGTCTAAGTTGTCATCCATTCTAAGTTTGAGTCCATGTTGTGAACCTGTTGTGTGTTTTATCTCGGGTGTAAATTGGTGTGTGTGTGTGTGTGTTTCTCCTATAGACCAGAGCTGAAGCCCCTTGAAAAAGAAACAGAGGTCACTTTAAGGTAAGACGACTGGATAAGTGTGACTCAGGTAATCCAGACTCAGTCTCAGTTAGAGCAAGTATTACAGTGGAGTCTGGAATCTTAGCCTGCTGAGCTCAGTCTGATTTACTCATAGTCTGATTTCTTAATCAGACTGGATGGGACAGCGTCATGTTGCTACTGGCAGCCTTCACGTTTAGCGACACCTGGCTGCCTGTTGTGTAACCCCTCATTCAGGGACAGGTTGACAGATTGTTGATAAACTGATTGGTTGATGAAATTATCAGTGGATTGATGCAGGTGTTGTTTTTGGTCCCAGGTTTCCAGATAACTTTGAGAAGTTGTCCCCTCCCATCCTTCAGCTGGACGAGGTGGAGTTTCATTACTCTGCAGACCTGCGCCTCTTTTCTGGACTCAACCTCTCGGCCGACCTAGAGTCTCGCATCTGTATCGTACGTGTCATCACCAGCACAAAAATCAACCAATCAGTAGAAACAGTTTGAAACAGGAACAAGTCAGCTGTGTCTGTAGTAGTTTTGTGTTGACGTGTTGTGTTCACTGTCAGGTCGGGGAGAACGGCGCCGGTAAATCCACCATCCTTAAACTACTGATGGGCGAGCTGACGCCAGTAAACGGAGTCCGACAGGCTCACAGGTGAGAACAACATCCGACCAATCAGAGCACAGCTGCTATTCTAAAGTCTGTGCTCAACCAATCACAGGGAGCAGTTTAAACATCCATATTTTCTCATCAGGAACTTAAAGATCGGGTACTTCAGCCAGCACCACGTGGACCAGCTGGACCTGAACGTCTGCGCCGTGGAGCTCCTGCTCAACAAGTTCCCAGGTAACCATAAAACAGCATCACTGAGCGCTGCTGCAGAAACAACATGACACGCACAACACGCAGTAAGTCAGAAACGACAACCACTCTTCATCTCTGCTACAGGTCGGACGGAGGAGGAGTACCGTCACCAGCTGGGAGGGTACGGCATCACCGGAGAGCTCGCCACCAGACCAGTGGCCAGTCTGTCAGGGGGGCAGAAGAGCCGTGTGGCCTTCGCACAGATGACCATGCCATGGTAGGAAAAAGCCTTGATGATGATGATGATGGTGATGATGATGGTGGTGATGATGTTATCTCTCTGTCCTTCAGTCCAAACTTCTACATCCTGGACGAGCCGACAAATCACCTGGACATGGAGACCATCGAGGCTCTGGCCAAAGCGCTCAACAAGTTTAAAGTGAGTCAATGGGCGTGGCTTAGATCACCTGATAAGGATTTTATTGAATGAAGTGTAAGTGAATGATGATGCGTAATGATGACGCACTCTGTGGCCTCTGGCGGGATGGCGAGTGGATCCATGTTTCATTTCCTTAAAGTAATCCTTAGATGTTGGTGTGTCTCCTCACTCTGTGATGTCATATGTTTCAGGGCGGGGTCATCCTGGTGTCCCACGACGAGCGTCTGATCCGGTTGGTGTGTAAGGAGCTGTGGGTGTGTGAAGCCGGGAAAGTGGCTCGCATCGACGGCGGCTTCGACGAGTACCGAGACATCCTGCAGGAGCAGTTCAGGAAGGAGGGTTACCTGTGAGGCCCCGCCCACTTCTGACTGATGACACCCACAACTAACATAACCCGCCCCCTCCATAACAACACCTGTCACAGCAGCCAATCATGCTTCGGAGCAGAGCCAGGAACGTTTTCTTCTCTGGACCGTCTCACCTGCTGTATCAGGTGGTTAACCTGTGCGAGCTGATTGGTGCTCACCTGGTGATGTCACATTGAACTCTGGCAGAGAAGGAGTGGTCCTGAACGACCTGGAGTTAATTTAAAGTCAGACTTGGAGAGTTGACCGTCACTTTAAACCTGCGTTGGTTTTCTATCATGGAGTGGTGCAGGTTTGAGGTTTTATCGGCTTTTAAAGGACCCGACCGCCAAACGACCAAATAAAAACATCCGAACATGTGTTCAGTCTGTCTTATTTCAGCATGAGCCCATACTAACATCAGTCTGTCTAGGAGAAGTCCTGACATAAACAGGGACCATCACTTAGACTCTGGACGTTCTGGCTGCAGTATAGGTCAAAAACTGTCTACCTAGCCATGGTCAAACTTAAAGAGGCTGTGAGGAGTTTGAAAGTGATCTTGGAAAAGTGTCTCTTCTAGATAAATGCCTGATTATAATTCACAATTCAAAATGAGATTAACAGCGCCAATTTTGATGGTTACATGTTATTTTAAATTGCTATTTCTTAGCTTCTAGTTCGGGTCGACCAGGACCAGATTGATTTACGCACGTCTAGGTCTCTATGACAACACCACGCTGGCTGACGAAGTTTAGTAGTGAGAAGAAATAAAACACAAAGATCTGTGTTTTTCTCTGCTGAAAACAATTTCTGTGATTAATTTTGTAGTGATGGTGGACACTGGAGCCTAACTGTCAGACAGAAAAAGGACAGAAGAGAAGAAGAAAGAGAAACAGGAGAGAGATAGAGCACGAGCTAAAGGCTAAAAAGGTTAAACTGTTTGTGCTAATGTTGACTCCAACCCACAGTCAGCAGTTATTCTGCAGTGGTCTGTTCACACTTGAGAGTCTATCAATAAAATGAAGAGTGAGGTTACGTTAGCTCTGATTGGTAGATGACTGGCAGGACATAACCAGGATTCACTAACGTTACACGTTACTGACATGTCTTAGAGCACCGAGCTGCCAGATGAGCTAAATATAAACAGCTACTCAACCACATTCAAACTGAGAGTATTTACTTGTTGTCGCATTAGCCTACAGATACATCAGAGCACCGGGCTACCGATAGCGCTACGTTTCAAACTGTAGCACCACGTAACTGTACTGATAAATACCTTACCTTCACGCGTTGTACCCAGTAAAAAGATGTCTTGGACAAAGAAATTTGTTTTGATCTGATCTCCATTTACATCCAAAACAAACACACGCCTCACTAAAAGTAATTTACGACAGTGTGCAGAGACTCCGGGCCACAAGGTGGTGAAGGAGTGCAATCAAAACAGATCCCCCTCATAGCATCTTTAAAAAAAAAAAAAAGAAATATACCTGGCAGAAATATTTCTCACATCATGCTTTGGTGATGCATTGTGTTCAAGTCCTCTTTTTTCTTAAAATATTCTTTTTCATTAGTTATTGGAGGTTAAAAACTGGGTTTATGTCATGTTTGACGATTAATGACTGCTGACATTCTTGTGTAGTTATTGCAGAAATAGTAAGAAATGTCAGGAGGCAGATCCAAGAAGAGATTAGACCTTTGAAAGTTAAAAAAAAAAGTCAAAAAAGTCACCAAGTTCCACTCAGATTCTCTACTGTGCAGACTCTGGCTGTTTCCCAAAGCCCAGGTACCTTGCCTTGGAAGGCAGTGCCTTCGAAGCCACTTCCTTCCAATCCAAGGCAAGTGTCCTGTCTCTGTTCAAAAGGAGACGCTAATGGAACAGCCTACAAAGGAATATATTTAACCATCAGATTCCTTTCACAAATTTTTGTGTAACTGGAGTTACATTGTCTCACATAACATGTGTTGCACTGTGGACAGTGCTTGGAAAGTTAAATACAAACGTGGGAGTAGACCGTATGCTCAAGCGGCTACAAATATTGTCATGGCCTTCCACTTTTGTACGCTTTTTGCTTTTTTATTGTCACATCATTGACACTCTGCAGGTGCGGCTTCTCAGTAATTGCAGTTACGTGAGTGACACACAAAAGAGTCAAGTGTTGGACATGGTATAAGCTGTTACTTTCAGAGGTGTATTTTGTTACTTACATTTAAATTGGAATTTACCGCGCACCTCTGCTGGAGCGTCTCTCTCTGGTGCGTTTTTTTCTTCCACTATTTTTCCTTTTTCGTAGATTTGCGTGTTGCATGTTGGGTATTTATAGCCCTGGCAAGGCAGTGAAGGGTACACCTGTGTATCCTTGGTCAATTAGCCACATGCTAACCAAACGGAGGACATACGCCTCTGGAGGACATGAACATTGGAACAGCACTTAGGCAGCATCTGATGATGTGGGTGTGCCTGCCCACGCCCACATCAGACCAAGGCAAGGTACCTGGGCTTTGGGAAACAGCCTCTGACTGCACAATGGCGGCACCTTTGAGAGGGGTAATTGAAAGGCGGGGCCACACTGTCCATTCTATATACAGTATATCTAGCACAGGAAGTTAGGAACCAAAAACAGATTTAAAGGATGTTTGCACCTTTAATTCCTCTTCAACAAACTGAAACACCAAACTATGGAAGCCTACTGCTGCCACGCCTGGAAAGCAATGTTTTAACCTAAATTATGGCATTGGTATAGTAAAAAACAAATCCTTATGCATCGTGTTATTACGTGTTGGATATTTCTTTGTGGCAGCAGTACACTCCTGTACCAAACCAAAGCTGCGCGGATCAAACAGAAAGAGTTCATTTATCAAACTGCAGCAGATGTCACAGGTCTCAGCAGGTCTGTAAAGGACTCTACAGTTCTGGTCTCCGGGCTGCTGCCGGACTCAGCTGCTTCTTCTCTCTGAGGTGAGGCAGGACGGCCTCTCTGTAAAACAGCTCCAGCCGGGTCACCGTCTCCTCCCAAAGCTCAGGGTCAAAGGTCACAGGGACGATGGCTGTCTCCTTCAGAGTGAAGACAACGAGGTCGGCCCGCTTCAGCCCTGTCACCGCCAGCTGGACCTGGATCTGTGTGAAGTAACTGTGAGACGTCTTCAGACGGTACGCTGGGGACTGGAAGACAGGAGACCATGTTAGAGAGTGGGAGAGGATGAGTCAGAGGATGAGATGATGGAGGAGAGGTGAAGAGATAAAGAGAGAATGAGTTCACGCAAAGACGATCTTTCAGTACCTCTCCAGGCTGTGGTTCGTCCTCGTCCTGTAGCTCCAGACAGAAGGCGGGGTCTTCCTTGCAGGCGTCCTCCACGCGGTGATCTTTGTGTTTGTACGGACACTTCACCTCCAGGCAGAGCAGACGCTCACCTGTCCTCCTGTCGACCACGATCCCATCAGGACTGGCAGCCAACCAGGAGCGCCCAGGGTCAATGAAAAGACCACAGTCCTGAACGGAGACTGGACGTCCCAACGCAGCACTCTTCATCCTCTGCAGGACAACAACACCATCATCATCATCTTCATATTTGTAATCATCATCATCATCATCATCATCAGGTAGATAACTGTACCTGATACTTGCGGACAACTTCAGCCTCTCTCTCGATCCCCCAGCTCATGGCTCGTGTCTGGACTCTTCGCCCCTCACCTGTCAGAGAGGGAAACCCAAGAATCAGTCACATGGTTCAGACTCAGGGGGTGTGGCCTGGTTCAGACTGTGGGGGTGTGGCCTACCTGTGATAGCATCCAGGTAAGAAGTGGGTGGAGTTTTGCTCTTCCCATTAACAAAGCGGCAGCGGGCGATACGGTGAGCCACAGAGGCTGTGATCCGGTTCTTCCTCCAGGTGAACCAGTCCTGGTTAGTTCTCTGTCCCCTGGTCAGAACCTCCACCCTTTCAACAGCACTCCTGTCCATCTGGACTTCTAGACCCAGAGGGATCACATCAGGTGTGGGATGGGTTCCATCAGAGTGCTGAGCCGGTCCCACAGGAGGATCTGAGTCTGGAGGAGCTCTCTGAGCTGGTTTCTTTGCAGGGTTTTGATTTTTCTTAGGGACTGGACGTGGTCTTGCAGAAGGTTTTGGATCTACCTGAGGGTTCTTCTTGACCTCCTCGACATTGCTCTGGGCCTGAGGGGAGGGTACAGGAGCTGGTCTGGACTTCTGGGTCAGACTGTTCCTGGTTTTGGTTTGTACTGTGTTTCCGGACATTTGTATGGTTGGGTGGTACCTGACCTTTGGGATGATCTGGTCTTTGTTCTGGGTCTGCATGTAAGCTATGGTTTGGACCAGAACATGAACAGGGTCAGTATAAAACCAGAAAAACATGGGAGACCGTAAAGATCCAGATAAAACCAGACCTGGTTGTACAGACTAAACCCTGTTCAACCAGCTGCAGAGAGGAGGACAGACACACTGATCCAGAATCTGGCAGACGTCAGAGAGGCTGGTTTCAGGTCTCAGATGTGTATCAGAGACCTGTCCTGGATCTGACCTCTAACTCTACACTCTCTCCAGTACAGAAACTTTTTCAGCTGATCATAACAACAAATCAAATCAACTTTAACTCTGAGGGATTCTTCTTCTTAAGTCTGAGCTTCCTGTCTGTCTGTCTGACACCTCCTGTACGTCTCTATTGCTTCATGTATGCTTTGATAAATAATCCATGAGGAATAAATCAAATCTACACAAACCATAAATAAATAAATAAATAAATAAATAAATAAATAAATAAATAAATAAATATTCTTTTACTGCGTTCTTCTGGTCAGAAATGAATTTTACGATTTTGTTTTGAAAATACAAACCGGAAGTCCCCTCCGGCCGGTCTGTTATTTAAGAATCGTTTGACCGAGGAGTAAAAAGGAGTAAAGGGGAGTAGAGAGGAGTGAGAAGGAGTGGACAGGTGAGACAGAAACCTCTTATGTGTCCTTCTTTGACTCCTTCATTATGATTCTGTAATGTTCCGTCTCAAACGACCTCTGCACCAAACTCCATTCAAAAAATGTCATGAATAAAACTTGTTATAGTTCAGGCACAGCCAGGCCGGAAACACGAACTGTCGCGATGATTAATGGACTTAATGAGTCTTGTCATCAGTTCGGCATTAATAATGTTCACTCAGAATCCCTGTACACATAAAAATATCACCTTTTCAGGTAAGAGACGCGGGACAGCGGCTGACTGTGAGCAGAGGAGCGCCCTCAGCTGGAAACAATAAACTGAGACTTTTTAAATGAGGTTTGGTTACGGACATGTCCGGACATGCTTTGACTACCCTTCCTTTTAATAAGGTCACAAAGTAAAGAAGGTTCGTGATCAAGGTCCATACGATCAGACTCACACCTTTCAGGGTTCAAAGGTAGAAACAGAGCGGAACTTACCTGAGTGAGTGTGTGTGTTCATCGGCCCGAAGTCAAAAGTGAAGCTGACGGACTGACTCACCGTCCCATGATGACACACATTTTGGGTGTGTGTGTGTGTGTATGTGTGTGTCAGGGCTCTCTGGCCTCCCGGGTGTGTCTTTGTGTGTTTATCTGCCTAAAAACAGAACTAAAACTGGCACAGTCGCTGAGTGTGTGTTGGCACAGTGTCTTTAATCAGTTGTGTGTGTGTGTGTGTGTGTGTGTATGTGTGTGTGTGGTGCTCCACAGTGATCTGATATGTGTGTGATCACATTCAGTGTGTAGTTCCTGCTCAATGACTTAAAACACTCCAAGCAGAGTTTATCAGACATGAGCACATCTGGTCCAGGTGATCCAGGTGCAGCTCCAGCAGCAGACTTGCAGTGTGTGTGCCCTCAGTGTGGTCTCTCAGGCTGATGTGTGTTCTGTCCTGCAGGCCCTCATGTCAGTCTCTCAGATCCGTCCTGGTTTGTACCTCAGTGGTCTGGACTCGGCCCTGAATGTTGGCGTGCTTTCCAGTAGGAACGTCACCCTGGTGGTTAACGCCTCTGGCCTGGAGGATGTGTCCTACCCTCAGCTGGACGGTCTGCAGGTCCTCCAGGTCCCGGTCCAGGACCAGCCTCATGCCCCCCTTCGACTGTTCTTTGACCTGGTGGCTGAGAGGATTGACCAGAACCACACGGGGACCACTCTGGTCCACTGCAGCGCGGGCAGGAGCCGATCCCCTGCCCTGATTATGGCCTACCTGATGAGGTAGACTGCCCCAAACACACACACACACACACACACACACACACACACACACACACACACACAGACACACACACACACACACACACACACACACACACACTCTGCCCAGAGTTTGTTTACATGGTATTTCATCAGGTGGATCAGTCCCAGAGTTCTTTGACTTCATGTCTTGCACAGCAGTACTGGTCCTGGTCCTGGCCCAATGAAGGGTCTAATCTGCTCTTTGTGTCTGAAGGTTTGAGGGTCTCAGCCTCCGCCGGGCTCATGAACTGGTCCTGGAGCAGCGGCCGTTCATTCGACCAAACGCCGGGTTCTGGAGGCAGCTGATGGACTACGAGAGGACCAGGACTGGCAGGAGCTCTGTGAGGATGATCCAGACCTCCAGTGGAGTCCTGCCTGAAGCTCTGGAGGACTCTGAGGACTCAGACAGCACTGCAGAGTACTGCGTCAACATCTGAGGGACCTCAGTGAGGAGCTGGACTCGGACACTCTGAAGGGTCGGCTCAGGGTCCTCCCTGGAGGGGCGGGGCTTAGACTCATGTGTTACCTCTGTACAGTGACCAGCTTCATGTCAGAGACCTCTGTGAGGTCACATGTTGGTCTGATGTCATGAACATATGATGAGCTGACACACACACACACACACACACACACACACTCACACACACAGAGCTCAGTGCAATAAATAAACAGAGTCTAATAGAGTCTCAGTGCCTCTTCAGATGCTCTGTGTTTGTCTTTACCTGACCTCCACCTGTCAGAGTCATGTTTAATAAGCAGGATCAGGACCAGGTCCAGTTCCAGGAGGAGGACCCCTGTGTGGTTTGTGTGTGGGTATGGAAAGGAGAAGAGGCAGAGGAGTAGAAACAGGAAGTTTAATGTGACCACATGAAGTACAGATCGGCGTGTGGGAGCGGTCGTGTCACATGTTCAGTCTCTGATCAGGATCGCTCAGTCCACTTCACAACAACAATAAAAAACACTGAAGGGGGAGGGGGAGGGGCTGCTGGAGGAACAGGACTCACAGAGCCTAGTCCTAATCCAGGTCCTACATCTGCTTCTGGTCTAGGACTCAGTACTGGAAGCTTCTTTTGGTCTGGATGTCGTCGAGAATCTGCTGCAGCTCCTCGTCTTCAAACCGCCCCTCCAAACTGAAAACACACACACAAACATGTGTCACACAGCTGATCCAAGGTTCTGTGTCATGTTCAGACTACGGGTCCGATCCAGTCTACCCTTTATGGATCAAAGTAGGTCAGTTCAGTTCTGTGTGTGTGTTTGGATGTGTCTGTGTCAGTGGTGTAATGTGCTTGTGGTTAAGAATCCTCCTCCACTGCTACTGAAAGCCCCCTGTCTCTCTGTAGGATCCTTTCATGTGGCCTGATTCTGAGAGGAACAGTCTGAGCCCATCGGGGACAGACAGGGTCACATTATGACCTGAGGGGGTCCTCTGCAGGACTGAACTCTGGTCTGGTTTGAGTCTGGGTGGGATGTGGATCAGACTGACCTGGGGATCAGGGCTTTGGCCTCCTCTGCAGCTTCAGGACACAGGTTTGCTAAACTGGCCAGCTCAAACTTGTGGAGCTTCTTCTGCAGGAGGAGACTGGAGACACAGCAGAGACAGAAAGGGGGACACGTCAGATCCAGATCAGACCTCAGGGACTTGGACAGCTGACGGGATCAAATACAGACAGGTTACACGTGAGCTCAGACCTGCGCACAGCGGTGATGGTCTCTCGGTTCTTGAAGCGGCTGAAGCGGGCCGTGTAGTTCAGGGTCTTCATGAAGACCTCAGACAGCTCCTGCTCGTCCTCTGCGCTCTCGTTCTGCTGCTTCCTGTGCTCCAACAACATGTGGACCTCCGAGTTCAGCAGGGTCTCTGCGTTCTCGAACTCTGTGCACAAACACACACACACAATGTTACAGCTGCAGCGTTTGTTCATCCAGAGTTGCTGATAAGTTAATTCAGAGTTTGTCTAAATGTCACATAACTGAAAACATCACAGCATGTGGTCCACAGACCCCAGAATAAGGACATACAGGGTTTAACTGGAGGATTTTACAGTGGAAATAATCTAAAATCCACTGATTCCTCTGAGCACTAATGCAGGTTAATGAGGGTCAGATCAGAGACGGTAACCTTCACGACCACGTCAACCCTAACCCTAATGAATAACTGAATAACGTGACATGAGTGCTGCCAGCAAACACATGTTAATCCTGATCAGATTAAAGGATGAAGTCAAAGAGTTTTTAACTTCAGGATGTTACAAACCATAACCTAAGTGTCAGTTTTTGTTTCAAATAAAGTTAAAAACCCACTTTGATCCTGACAGCACACATCTAAGTGTGTAACGGTCTTTGAATTAAAGTCTGTTAGAGTAAACAATGCAGCTCTGTTCTTGTGTTTGTTGGATACAGACCCTGACTCTAGCTGCTAGCTCTGGCTCAGTGTAACAGCCAAGGACGTATAAACTTCCACAGTGACGTTAGCTTAAATAAAAGTGGTTTTAAGAGAAAAGAGTCATGTAAACAATAGAAACCTTTAGGAAACAGCAGCTGCGAAGCATCTTCTTCAACATCTCCCACCAGAGTTTGAGCCGCGCCGCCTCCAGCCGCCATCACAGCTAACGGCTAACAGCTAACAGAGCGAAACGGGTGATAAAACACTGGGTCTATGAACCTTTCGCGGTCTGAGGACTTAGACAGTGGATTTGTAGCGTTGAAAACTGGATTCAGGTTCCGAACAGACGCCTATAATCCAAACACTGGACCATCACAGAACACGCTTTCAACTTCTTCTTAGGGGTTTAAAAGAGGTCAACGAACCACTTATTGGTACACGTCCGCCACCTACTGGTGTGGAGTGTGGCCAGAACATCGACTGTCTCCTCTTTAAACTGACAGACTAGACTTAACAAATTCTAAATGTCTGGAAGTTTCACTTTTTTGATACCTGTTTTGATTCCGTTACATTTTTCCCTAATACAAGTATTTTTTGATGCCAAAGACTCAGTTTTACTGTTAATGCAGTGTTTTCAATACTGAATATTAAAATCATAATCTTGACTCTATACTAGTGCTCTATGATTAAATATGACAGGCTGAAAACGCATTCTAGCCATGTGGATTATGGATAAAGCTCCTACACTTAATCAGTGGGTAAATGTGGTGACAAGCATTGTCCCACAGTAAGCCTTTTCTACAGCCCTTATAGACAAACCATTCCTATTTTATCGGACTTGGGACCCTTTCCTCGACTATCTTGGATCCACAAGATCTCGAAGGATGAGAATTGGACTTATTGACATGGCTTGGAGAAAGTGACTGTGATTCTCAGCTTTAGGAGATGTGTTGTTACAATACCGTCTCTTTGCCCTCTCTCTTTTCCTAACTGGTGATCTAATATCTGATATAGACATCAAAGACTCCCAGATCATTGTTATTATTATTATTATTATTATTATCATTATTATTATTATTATTATTATTATTATTATTATTATTATTAATTAATTAATTTATTTTATTTTATTTTTTAAAATTTTATTTTTTATATTTAATTAATTAATTTATTTTTGTCTGTATGTCTGTTATGCATTGATTTGTCTTATTTTGATTTTAACTGTATATCTGCTATATCTGTCCTTATATCAGTATACTGTAAAAATACTACTGCAAGTTGTAGTTAATTTTTTACTTTCGCTTTGCACTATAAAAGTTCAATAAAAATACGTTTGAAAAATATTAATATTATAAAAATATAATAATAATAATAAAATAGTATTATTAATATTAATAAATATTACAGGCTTATTATCGTTTTATGTTCCTTTATAATCTTACACAACTAATTGTAACTGTAAAACCGTCGTCCTCTTCGTCGCTTCTGTTTTTCGGACCGCTTCCGGCTTTACTTCAAAATGAAAGCTGAAACTCAGAGTGAGAAACGCGCCTCCTGGTGGACAGACCAGAGACAGACGCGTTAAAGTGTACTGACTGTGAATTTAGACCGATGGGCGAGGGGGAGCGTCAGGATGAAGTCAGTACACTGTGGCGGTCAGATGGATTCACATCCTCTCACAGACAGCAGACACATTAATACACGATTTATTCTGACCGTGTGGAGCAAGAGGAAACAAAAGCTAGTAGCGTGAGAGCGTCTCTGAAAGAGGAACACAGTCAGTTACAAGGTTTGAGAGAGGAAAAGGATTGCGTTGGCCGGGAATCGAACCCGGGTCAACTGCTTGGAAGGCAGCTATGCTAACCACTATACCACCAACGCCACATACGTAAGAATTGGGTTGTCTGGTGATATCCGGGATATCAGAGCTACTTTAGCGTGCTTGGTCAAAAGATGAACTCCAGAACACCAAGTGCATGTTCCACATCCCGCAGTATTCCCCCGTCTGAACATATCACAAGGATCATGGTCTTCTTGATCCTTCAAACACATGAGCTTTAGTTTTTCAAAACTCACAAAATCCGTTAGATACGGGGAAAAAGAGAGGCCGTTCAAAAAGCAAAGGCAGACAATACAGAGACTCTGGAAAATGAATGATTTTCTCTTTTTCTGGTCTTTCTCATTTATGTAAAACTCTTGGACTTGCTGCATAAGCTGTTAAGGATTTATTCCATCGCTGCAATGTGTGTAGATTAGTGTTGTCGTTAAATGATATGACAATGAATTTCGACTTTCAAAAGCAACCCATCATCCTGTGTTTATATGTACGGTGTTCTAAGAATGGACAAACTGCACGGTAAGCGCGTTTTGCTTTGCCCGCGAAAAATTCATCTTCAGCCGTTAGACACAATCACCCTAATTACTACACTAAAACAACAAAGAGGGTAAGTAACCTAAATGTTAGACATCAATACAGCAGAGTACGAGTAATTATTTCGCCTTGAAGAAGTACTGTGAAAAGACTGAAAGCCTAAAACGGTATTTGTTTTTTCAGAGACAGAAAACAAGTTGGCCCATCAACTGTTAATATGAAAGAGCAGAAACATAAGTCCAGACTTGAAACTACACTGAGCACTGAGGTAAGCTTATGGGAAAAAGGAAACAAATAAGGGATTTTAAACGTCTTATACTTTAGCTAAAACTCATCGACATGTTGGTCAAATGTAAAGCTGTCGGTTGTGCTGAATGAACCGAAACACTCGACTCTCAAGGCTCCGCGAAGCAACCGTCGGCTCCGTCTATTTCTTGGTCACGATTCGCCGCGTTTTTTTTTTCCCGGACGGGGTCTCGTACTTAAAAGAAACAACATGTGCGGATTTCCAGATTTTATTCAGAGCCCAGGTACGTAATTTTTAATTTTTCTAAAGATATATGTGGTTTGAAATGGAGCACACATTGAGCCCCCCGTTTTAGCTCCAACTGAGCTAGCTGTAGATTCTCTATGCTAGTTCGGGTCCAGTCTATATGCAGAGAGGAGTTATTTCTATAAAGGATGATGAACTGCTGACGTCACAGCTAGGACTGCTTTAATAAGGATAATAGATAGGCTGTATGTTTTATTTCTTTTAATAGGAGAAATAAGAGAGTTAAAGGTTGATTGATGAATAAAGCTCTGTGGAAAAAAAAATAAACACAAGGGGAAAGTTTTATTTACATCCAGAAAGGTTACCCAGCAGTGATACAGAATAAACTCATATATATTACATTAAAGTTACATGACTGTAAATCTGCGTCTGTTAGAGGGAGGTTAAGGTGTTAATTTGTAATCACAGCAGGAAGAGTTGTTGGTGTAACATCTCCTTACGCCTCATCCTAATCAGTCTCAGTGTTTGTGTATTTGTTGCTGTATCACACTGTAAGCGTCTTACTGCCCTCTGATTGGCTCATAACTATGATAAAGTCATAGTCTGTTATGAGGAAAGTACAGATCTGTATGCTAAGTTAATGAATGTAAAAGATAAAAGTTTAAAGTTTGAGATGAAATGCTGCACTAGGACCTGTGCTCAGTCTGTTTCCTCTTGACAGTCAGCTGTGTTTAGAGTTATACCACCCTCTAGAGGCAGAGATCAGTAAGAACAGTCACAGTAAAGGTTAAAAAACTGCTGACGAACAGGTATAGAGGCTGTGATAAAACAATTTAATGTCTGAACATCTTCAAAATGTTTGTTTACAAGGCTGAATGTTTCTCTAACTAACATCTTCATAAATACACATCTCATAAATTAACATTTAAATACATCTAAGTTTATTTAAATACAAAATATAAAAAAGTTTAACTGACATTTCAAATGAATTCCACTTAAGTCAAAGGGAGATAGATATCAGGTCATTGATTGCTTTCCGAAGCTCAGTCTGTTCTAACTTAGAGACAACAATCTGATCCTGTTCAGACCTGTAATGTCTCATTCGTCCTCAATCCTCAGCCATGACTCAGTTTCCACTCATGAGATGCCCCGCCTCATCCAGGATACGTGCTAATTGTTCCTCTTTACAAAACATTTTACTTTCTCTTTCTCGTTGCGACGCAGACCTGTCCTGCCTCTTCAAACTTTGGTGAGTTTTTTCTGTTTTAAAGACTCAGTTTGATTGAAGTGAATAAAGATCTGTAAGCTAATAGTAAGTCCCTGGTTCACTGTAGTCAGCTGATTTGACTATAACACAAGACCATGGAGCACAGAGTAGAGGGAATGCTAACTATGCTAACATTACTGTCAAACTTGAGGCTATGCTAACAATGCTAACAGTAAGAGTTAGTGTGCCCTCTTTAGACAGGACCGAGGGTCTCGCAATGCACTTTGTTACAGGGCTCAGCTCTGCTCAGGAGACATTTCTATGAGAAACTATCATCACTTTGGCTTCTATCATTATATACTAGAGCAGGGATTTCCAAAGTGCAAGACAGTGATCCTCCTTTCAGAGAGCATGTAGTCACCAGGGCCTCCCCTATTTTAATAAAAGAAGTACTGTTAAAATAAATAAATTACTCACTCTGGGTTTCAACTACAAAACATCTGCGTATTTATTGTGAACATTCACAGTGCAGTGGAACTGCATTAGGATCAGTCTTTCTGGCCTTGGAGGGGACCTCACAGTGCAGCCTACAAGAGAATCAGCTGAGACTGGAGGTCTGCACCTGGACCGTTCTGAGAGATTGTCCCTCCAAAGCTGAAGCTACAAAGTCTCTGAGACTGGATAAGACTCAAGCAGCTGGACTCTGTCATTGTTGTCACTGTAGTGACAGGAAGCAGCTCACCAGGGCAGCAGGGGGTGCTCTGCCATGAAACAGTGTGAGGACTCAGAAGAAAGAGTCCCTCTGTCTGAAACCTCTCTGAGTGAAGAAAATGAAGCTTCGAGGTGAGATTATGATCTCTAACTGTTCATGACTCTTTTACATGTCACAGCTCACAACTCACTGCATTTTTTATCACTCACTGAACTACTGTTTACAGTCACACTCACTGGCACCTGCTGTTGATCCTACTGAACTACAGCTTCCAGTTTAACCACTTGTTTTTTGTGTCAGGATGGAGGAGCACAGACCAGACTCTTCTGGACCCAGTTGTGTGTCCATGAAAAGTGACAGCTCAAAAGATTTTAATATAACCTTCAAGGATGGATGTTCTGCTGATGAAAGGTAGGATTTTGTTCATGACTCTACGTCACAGTTCACAACTCCCTGCATCATCAGTACTCACTGACACCTGCTGTTTATACAATGAACTACAGGTTACAGTCGCACTGACCAGACTCCTGCACGGGTCCAATTTTCAATATCCGCCCCCCCCCCGACCCGGGGACGTACAAACCCGCACCTGAACGGCAAACCTGCGCATCAGCCCGCTTAGTACCGGAACCCGATCTGACCTGTTGAAACACGACCCGCAGCCCGACCCCTTAACCATATTTAGAGTAATCATTTTGGGTCATATTGTCTGAAAATTGAACGGTATATCGCCATAGTTCAGATGCCAGTGAGTAAACAATGCACCTGAATGAAGTAACTCTTCCAATAAAAGCCTGACTTCAGCTCCATCATCAACCCTCTGTGATCTCCTCACATACAACTGTAAAATCACTCGTTTTTTACATTTAATGCTTTTAAACTTTTAATCTCTTGAAAGGACCTTTACATGTGTAATAGTAGACTTACTTTCTGTCCAGACTTAAGCGACGCTCAGCAGGTACGAGCCGTGATCATGTCACAACCATGGATGTATTATAAGAACTAGATAGCGGGGCTCAGCCTTCCACCGTGTTACGAAATTTCTGAAGAGGCCCATGTTTTTTTAGAGTCTATATGGTCACAGCCTTACAACCAGCTTGCAACTTACGTTTTTATGTTATTGTTACTAAAACCCTCGACCCGACCTGGATGTTATTTTTTCCCACCCAGATCCAAACCCTGGAAAAAAAAGTTTTTGAAAACCACCCGCAAATCAGCTGTTTTTCGGGTATCTGTGGGTACCTGCGGGTACCCGACCCAGTGCAGGACTCTGACACTGACCCCTGCTGTTGATCTACTGAAATACAGCTTTGTCACAGTTCACAACTCACTGCATCATCAATACTCACTGACATCTGCTATTTGTATACTGAACTACAGCTGACAGTCACACTCACTGACCCCTGCTGTTGATCTACTGAAATACAGCTTTCAGTTTCTAACCACTTGTTTTTGTATCAGGATGGAGGAGCACAGACCAGACTCTTCTGGACCCAGCTGTGTGTCCATGAAAAGTGACAGCTCAAAAGATTTTAATTTAAATTTCAAGGATGGCTGTCCTGCTGATGAAAGGTAGGACTTTGTTTCATTTTCTCCCTATTAATTTAATTCTGCATGAAGAATGTGGTATCTGTGGGCAAGGGTCTGGGTCATTTGCATGTCTGTAGAATCAGCAGTATCAGCCAATCATTATTCAGCTAGCTTTGGTGTCTTTTGGAAAAATAGTCTGTTTGGAGAGCAACAGCAGGAGGAACTGGATGGATGGTAATGCTATCCCTGCTACAAGGTTTTATTATTCAGGGGAGGATTTCTTTCTCTCCATAAACAACAAAACAATTGGTTCAGGATCAAACATTTACACTGAGATACACTGAACACAATCATTTAGATTTCCTGACTTCCTGAATGCATCAGAAATGATGGACCCACCTCCTTTTCTTCTTCTATGGAAGACAGACCTGATGAAGCTTGACTTTTGACCAATTTGCATCATGATGTTGTTGTTTTAACAAACTAAAGAGACGTCAATCACAAGAAAAGCAGTTTCTGTGTCAGCTTCATACCAATGGATTGCTCATTATTTTGGATAGATCAGTCTTTTTTTAAACTTGACGTTTACTCCACAGAGGTCAGCTAGGGGGCGCTCAAGTTCACAATGGTCAGTCAGACCATCAGCATCAAACACACCTGGACTCTATATTAAAGGTACAGCAGCTCTAAAATCCAAGAATGTAAAGTTAGATCCATGGTTGAATTCTTGCGAGCTGACCAGCTTCAGACTGACAAATAAATCATGTGCTGACTCGTACCAGTTTATACCCATGTTCAGAGTCTCATTCTGTTCTAGATCCTGGAGGAAAACATCCTCACCTTTGTGAAAAGTGAGCTGAAGAGAGTCCAGAGGGTTCTGAGTTCAGATTACCCAGATTGCTTTGATGGTTTGAGTCAGGATGAGGAGCAGAGGAGAAGTAGAGAGGCTTTTCTGAAGATCACTCTGCACTTCCTAAGGGGAATGAAGCAGGAGGAGCTGGCTGATTGTCTGCAGAGCAGTAAGAGGATTTTAACAGATTTAACATGATTCAACGAGGAAATAAATATTTACATTAATAAACTCAGAAAGTTATATCATCCACATATCAGGGTCCCTTGATCAGTTTCACTTCTTCTTTGTTTGTTCAGGGACTGATGCTGCACGATGTCGATACAAACTGAAGTCTGAGCTGAAGGAGAAGTTCCAGTGTGTGTTTGAGGGGATCGCCACAGCAGAAAACCCAACCCTTCTGAACCAGATCTACACAGAACTCTACATCACAGAGGGAGGGACTGGAGAGGTCAATGAAGAACATGAGGTCAGACAGATTGAATCAGCATCCAGGACACCAGACAGAGCAGAAACATCTATCAGACAAGAAGACATCTTTAAACCCTTACCTGGAAGACAGGAACCAATCAGAGGAGTGCTGACAAAGGGAGTGGCTGGCATTGGGAAAACAGTCTTAGCCCAGAAGTTCACTCTGGACTGGGCTGAAGACAAAACCAACCAGGACATCCAGTTCACATTTCCATTCACTTTCAGAGAGCTGAATGTTCTGAAGGAGAGAAAGTTCAGCTTGGTGGAACTGGTTCATCACTTCTTTCCTCAAACCAAAGAAGCAGGACTCTGCAGATTTGAAGAGTTCCAGGTCGTCTTCATCTTTGACGGTCTGGATGAGTGTCGACCTCCTCTGGACTTCCACAACAATCAGACCCTGACTGATGTTACAGAGTCCACCTCAGTGGATGTGCTGCTGGTAAACCTCATCAGGGGGAACCTGCTTCCCTCTGCTCGTCTCTGGATAACCACAAGACCTGCAGCAGCCAATCAGATCCCTCCTGAGTGTGTTGACATGGTGACAGAAGTCAGAGGGTTCACTGACCCTCAGAAGGACGAGTACTTTAGAAAGAGATTCAGAGATGAAGAGCAGGCCAGCACAATCATCTCCCACATAAAGACCTCCAGAAGCCTCCACATCATGTGCCACATCCCGGTCTTCTGCTGGATCACTGCAACAGTACTGGAGGATGTGCTGAAGACCAAAGAGGGCGGAAAGCTGCCCAGGACCCTGACTCAGATGTACATCCACTTCCTGGTGGTTCAGTCCAAACTAAAGACCCTCAAGTATGAAGGAGGAGCTGAGACTGATCCTCTTTGGAGTCCAAAGAGCAGGGAGATGATTGAGTCTCTGGGAAAACTGGCTTTTGAGCAGCTGCAGAAAGGAAACCTAATCTTCTATGAATCAGACCTGACAGAGAGTGGCATCAACATCACAGAAGCCTCAGTGTACTCAGGCGTGTTCACACAGATCTTTAGAGAGGACAGAGGACTGTACCAGGAAAAGGTGTTCTGCTTCATCCATCTCAGTGTACAGGAATTTCTGGCTGCTCTTCACGTCCATCTGACCTTCACCAACTCTGGAGTCAACCTGATGGAAGAAGAGCAACCAACATCTTGGTGGGGCAACATGTTCAGAGACAAACCTGGATCAACAAGTCTTTACCAGAGTGCTGTGGACCAGGCCTTACGGAGTCCAAACGGACACCTGGACTTGTTCCTCCGTTTCCTCCTGGGTCTCTCTCTGCAGACCAATCAGACTCTGCTGAGAGGTCTGCTGACACAGAAAAGAAGTAAATCACAGACCAATCAGAAAACAGTTGAGTACATCAAGAAAAAGCTCAATGAGGATGTGTCCACAGAGAAAAGCATCAACCTGTTCCACTGTCTGAATGAACTGGGTGATCAATCTCTAGTGAAGGAGATCCAACAGACCCTAAGATCAGGGCGCCTCTCCACAGAGCAACTCTCTCCTGCTCAGTGGTCAGCTCTGGTCTTCATCTTATTGTCCTCAGACAAAGATCTGGACCTGTTTGACCTCAAGGAATACTCTGCTTCAGAGGAGGCTTTTCTGAGGCTGCTGCCAGTGATCAAAGCCTCAAAGAAAGCTCTGTACGTGCACACATGACCGTCCAGGTTTAATGAAGGCTCTCTTTATGTGGATGCAGACAACAGATGCTAACTGTCTATTTTAATGTTTGACTGATTCCTTTCCAGGCTGAGTGGCTGTGACCTCTCAGAGAGAAGCTGTGAAGCTCTGTCCTCAGTCCTCAGCTCACAGTCCTGCAGTCTGAGAGAGCTGGACCTGAGTGACAACAACCTGCAGGATTCAGGAGTGGAGCTTCTTTGTCAAGGGTTAAGGAGTCCAAACAGTTTATTGGGAGCTCTCAGGTGAGAATTTACCATTAACTTGAGTTCACTTATTGTGATTTCTTTGACCTCACGTTTGAGATTTAATGACTGATTCCTTTCCAGGCTGAGTGGCTGTGACCTCTCAGAGAGAAGCTGTGAAGCTCTTTCCTCAGTCCTCAGCTCACAGTCCTCCAGTCTGAGAGAGCTGGACCTGAGTAACAACAACCTGTGGGATTCAGGACCCAAGCTTCTGTCCCCTGGACTGAAGAGTCATCACTGCAGACTGGAATCTCTCAGGTTAGTTTACATCTGTTAAGTAATGATGGCCTTCTTGAAAAATTGAGTGTTTAGTTGGTTCTAATTACGTTCTTCCCAAGAACCGGTTTGTTTTCCATCAGCAAGTTGTAGCCAAGTCATTGCATCAGTGTAAAATGTCACTGCATATGTAGCCATTCCTAAAGTGAAGGAGGTGCTTTGACTGCTAGGGGGACAGGACACGGCAGCATGATGGCTCTGGGAGTGCTTAAAAAAGGCAGTTATTTTTCCCACTTTTTGTGGTGGTTGTGACAAAATTTTTCCAGACTCTGTGCATTACATGGAGTGTGCTCGCCTGTGTAGGAAGGCATCTGGGTGGAACTCTGCTGTGTTCAATATAGATAGCAGAGAAGAATAGTGAATGCGCCACCATGAGGCAAAACGTATATCTCATCATGTAAATAGGATTAGGAAAACATAAGGCTGTTTAGTCTGTTTAAAGAACAAAAGCCGCGTTTCCACCAAGCAGTTCGGGTCAGTCCAGTACGGTTTGGTACAGTTAAGCCTGATCCCGTATGCGTTTCTACAGTAAACTGTGCCCTCTTGTGGTAGGCGGCGTGTAAGCCGGATGCCGAAAGCCGCAGCTGTTAAAAAAATAGCATGACACTGTAGCAGCACAACACAGTTTATCCTGGTAATAAATCCAACAAAGAAGAAAAACCAGACTCAGTAAACAAAGAGCATGGACGGAAGACATGCAGCATTTTGTCCTCCCTGTGATAGACATGTAGCTCTTTGATACAAAGTGCAATCAAGCTTTGTTTCAGAGAAGCCTGTGCCACCAGGAGAAACGCAGCCGCTGTCGGGGTAAGTGACAATTCTTTTGACCAATCAACGGTCTGCAGTGTGTTGCTCCACCTTCTGAGAGCGGATCGGTTCAGTCTGGCACCCATACAGAAGGGTCCCGAAAAAGTTTCGGTTTTTGGGGATCTGTCCTGGGATAAGTCAGTGGAAACTCCACAAAATGTGTACCGTACCGTGATGAACCAAACCGGTCTGCTTGATGGAAACGCGGCTAAATAGTAGACCTGATCCAAAAGAGAGGTAATGCACTGCTGCTTCAATTTAGCCTACATTTCAAAGTTCTAAATGAGAAGCTCCAAGAAAACAACAGACTACTCTCCCAGCAGTTTTTCTTTTTAAAAACGTTCGTTTTCCACCCCTGGTCGTTGGTCACGTTAACCCTGCCCCCTGCAACCTCATGTATCATTCAGTTCTTGGCTCCTGCCCAGCAAAGAGTTAGTGCTTGCTAAGCACCAGTTTTTAGCACCTGGAGCTGGTGATTTCTTGGTGGTAACACAAAGAACCGGTGCTAACTCAGGCACTAGCTTGGAACTAGCACTAGCATGAGCTTTGAGCTCAGCCCCCCTGCTCTAGACCTGAATAAAGGAAGTTACATACTGAGTGTTTTTAGTACTTTAATGTACCTTGTTTTGTAGTAGAGGGGATATCTTGGTGAAAGAGTTCACTGGTTTTAAAGTTTGTCTTAAGACTTGAGTTTCAGGGCTTTAAAACATGGACAGTGGTCTGTGTAGAACAACTTGTTAGTTTATCTGGACTCAAACATGTGGTCTCCAGAGAAAGATCCCCATGACTGATGAAACAAAACATGGCTGATAGTTTGAACCTGAATGAACTCAGAAAGAAGCTTTTCTTGAGAGTTGACAGTCTGAACAGTGGATGATTGAGTGCTGATGTTAAACCACCCTGTGTGTTGGGTCCATTCTCTAACTACTCTCTCTGAGTGAACAGGGATAAGGATCAGGTCATCAGGTCTGTACTGTTCAGCTGCATCAATGGGATTGGATGTTACAGGAAACAGGGAACTGATCACTGGCTTCTGTGCTCTCTTCCATCTGCTACCATTTTGTGGTGGAGGGGTTTGAGTGCCACAATAATCCTAGGGGCTATGTTGTCTGGGATAGGGTCTCCCAAGGCAATCTGGTCCTAGGTGAGAGGCCACACAAAGTGCAACCAAAGGCTACTTATGAATACTAGACAGGGTCCCGTCCACCTTGGCCAAAAGGTCACTGTAACCCTACCCTGGGGTTTGGACCCACAGGCGAGCCCCTGGTGGCCGGGCCTTCACCTATTGGGTCTGGTTCAGGCCCGGGTGACATTAGTTCATCCTCTTGTGGACCCACCACCTGCAAGAGGAGTCATAGGAAAAAAAACACTTCTTCTTGCACTTAATGGCAGCACCAGCAGCCAAATAACTTAAAGCACTTTGGCACACTAAGGTTTTTCCATCTGTCTAAATATTTGCTTGTGTTTTATGTCGCTTTCAACAAAAGCGTCTGCTAAATAAAATTGTGGAATTGTAAATGGGTGGATAGATAGAATGACTTCTGTGCTTTTCCTTTACTCACACTGTGTTTGTGTCTGTGTGTGCAGTCTGTCAAACTGCCTGATCACAGAGAGAGGATGTACTACTCTGGCCTCAGCTCTGAGCTGCTCTTCTTGCATTAGAGATCTGGACTTGAGCTACAATCATGCAGGAGAGCCAGGAGAGAAGCTACTGACAGCTAAACTAAATGATCCAGACTACAAACTAAAGATGCTAAGGTACAGACGGACAGCTGTGGTTCTAGTTAGATGATGGATCTGAGTGAAAACTATATGAAGTGGACTCTGGTCTGGTTTCTTCCTGCAGGTTGGATCATGGTGGACTGCACAAACTGACACCTGGCCTGAGGAAGTGTGAGTGTTTAATGTTTAATTCCTGCAATCACAGCTCTTCATGTTGGAGGGTTAGGGTATAAAGCAGAAGACTGATTCTTCAAAGTGAAGACTGATCAGTATTAGCAGAATGAATTCATCCAAAAGCCTGTAAGAATCTGATCATTATTAATCCATGGACAGCTCTTCTTATGCTCTCAAGCACAAAGATAAATTTGAGTCTGAATATAGTTTCTGTGTTTGTCACTATGGTTGGAATCGTTCAAGCATGCAATAGCAATGGTTCGGATAATTTCAAATCCACAAACACAAAGTGAAGACAGGGATCCAACACAGTCAATGAACATGTTTAATCAGAGTCCATGTAATTAATAAGTGTGGAGGGTTTGCTAAATGAAAGCCATATGAGATTAACCACCAAACGATTCTGATAGAGCTGGGTCAAACTGATCTTTTTCCCTCCTGAACTTTCTCTAAACTGATAATAACCTGCAGCTCTGCTGTTTCTCCTTCTCTCCATCAGACATTTGTAAACTAGAAGTGGACCCAAACACAGTTAACAGAGAACTCATACTGGCTGACAACAACAGGAAGGTAACAAGTGTGGAGAAGTATCAGTCTTATCCTGATCATCCAGACAGATTTAAGGACTGTCCTCAGCTGCTATGCAGGACTGGTCTGACTGGTCGCTGTTACTGGGAGGTCCAATGGAGAGGAGGAGTTGAAGTGTCAGTGAGTTACAAAGGAATCAGCAGGAGAGGAGACAGAGAGGAATGTGTGTTTGGATATACTGATCAGTCCTGGAGTCTGTTCTGCTCTCCTAATGGTTATGCTGCCTGGCACAATAAGAGTAGAACAAAGATCTCCTCCTCTTCCTCCTCATCTGGCAGAGTAGCAGTGTACCTGGACCGTCCTGCTGGCTCTCTGTCCTTCTACAGAGTCTCCTCTGACACTCTGACCCACCTCCACACCTTCAACACCACCTTCACTAAACCTTTGTATCCTGGGTTTGGGCTATGGGGTTCAGATTCCTCACTGCGGCTGTAGGTCAGTGTTAATTTTGTTGACAAAGACTATGATGAAAAATATTTGTCAACAAACCTTTTTTATAGACGAAAACTGGATAGAAACCAAAATAAAAGTCAGGCATGATGAGAAAGACTTTGTGAATATATAAGTGAAACTTTCCTCAATGAATTTAAACACAATATAAAAATCTTTTTGGGGGTACACAAGCTTGGAGTAGCACTGGATTGAAATGTATCACAGAAGCCGATGGGACTGTATTTTCGGCTGTTTGCACCTTCATCTTTCTTTTTTTTCCTCATATGCTGCCGTCTGTTACCTTGACAACATGTCTATGTTGAGCAACAGCAACCTTAAGTCTAAAATTTACAGGCAATGCTGAAGTCCTAAAATCTACAGTCCTTCAAGTGTTTGCCCTGGAAGTATCTGAAGTACCATGTACACACCAAGCCAAAAAAAAGAAGAAATAAACATGTTTACAGCCTGGGATAAAAACATGTCTTTATTGTCAATAGTTGAGTACTCCAACTTCACACACTGTACGGGGGGGAAATAACACTGCAGTTCAGAAGATATTAATATCCCATGTGCGTCCAATTAGAGGCACATCTCAGCTGATTGACAGATGGATGCCCTATAGCCGTTAGTGAGGAGACTTGAAGCCCACCTCATTTCCAATGTGACCATTTCCAATGTGACCCCTGTTCACAATTTGCTTCAAAACTTATTTTCAGAAACAAACTGGTGATGTCACAGAGATTACATCCATTTATCATGCAGTATATAGTCACTACTTAAACATGTCTTACCCCTTAACCCAGAACATCTCCTGATGGCGGGGCAGTGAACAGGGACATCTTCCTGCAGCTAACCTTCCTCTTGATCTGTTCTCTTCCACGTCAAACTTCTCTCAGCTCCTCTAATCAAATAATGGAGCCTCCTTTAGTCTGACAGCCTCCTTCAAGGCTGGTGACCCTCATCAGGGTCTTAAGGCACATATTTGGTGAATTTAGATTCTTCTCTGGAAAGAAAGTAACTGTGACTCTGGATAGCAGTAGGACAGAGTGGATAGAGGGGTGATGGCATTGGGCAACAGCCCACAGGTTGGCATCTTTCTTTGATGATTACAGATTCTCTGGGGGATTCACCGTTTAATGCTGAAGACCAGCATTCCCTTGTCTTATCAATATGATTTTGGGTCACGTAACTTGTTCATGTGCAATTTCTTGTAAGTTTGGCCCAACTTCTCTTCTTTGCTCTGTTCTTAAAAGGCCTCACTGAGGTTTACAACACAGATAAGGAGGTCTCACTCTGCTTAAAATCTGTACACTGACAGTGACTGTTGCTGTCAAAATGACTCCAGGGGATTTCAGGGGCTGCAGATGTCACCAGTTGTTTGATTTGTATTGGTACATGCTGTTGCCTAATCACTGAGGCACAGTCTGGACAAAGTTAGACCCCATCAGCGTTCTCATGATGTGCTGTCTGATCTCAGAGGTTCTCACTCCGTATATAATTGGGTTGAAACAGCTAGGGAATAGCAGGTACATGGTGCTGAAGAAAACCCGGACACCTGCAGGAAGACCATTTTTGATCCGATAGGACAGGTAAACTATGAGTGCAATGGTCAGGCTGACAGTGATGACCACGATGTGAGTTACACAGGTGTGAAGGGCTTTGACCCCGGACTTCCCAGAGCTAAGAACAGAGGTGAATATGACCACATAAGAGGTGGCGATAAAGATGAAATCAGCTACAGGTATCAGAAATGCAGTTAGTAAACCCATAAGGCTGTTGATGGCCGTATTTCCACATGCCAGCCCTACCAAGGCCATGTGCTCACAGAAACAGTGGTTCATCTCTTTTCCAGCACAAAATGACAACCTTCCTGCCAGACTCACCATCAGTGTGTTCAAAAAGAAGTTTCTAATCAGAACTGGAATTACAAACTTCAGGAACCCTGGCAGAGCCATGCGTTCATGATAGTAGAGTGGCGTACAGATGGCAAAGTATCTGTCCAGAGCCATCCAGACCAGCAGCGTGGACTGAAAGGCTCCAACAAAATGAATGAAATGCATCTGAACCAGGCAGCCAATCAAAGTGATTCCCCTCCAGTCAAACAGGAAGCTCAGCAGCATGTTAGGGCAAAAGAACAGAGGGAGGCTCAGGTCCACACATGCCATGCCAGCAATGAGGATGTACATGGGTGAGTGGAGGCTCCTCTGGGATATGATGACATACAGCAGCAGAGAGTTGGCCAACAGTGACAGGACAAACATAATGAAGAAAGGAACGAAGAGGACAGGCCTCAGAGCTCCCAGCTCACTGAAGCCATCCAGGATGAAGTGTTTGTGTGACGAGAAGTTCTCCATCCTTTACTCCTCATAAAACCTGGTTCTGGGTCTGTTCAAAGCTTGTGGAGAGACAGATCCCCAAAATGTAGCTACATGAGCATAATTTACGAGTGACACTTCTAAATAATGATGAGTAACAAAGAAGAAACACTGAGATCAAATCTGAAACCTGCCGCCTCTGATACAAGCGTGTGATAATGACAGCTCAATACAGCATCCACTCTGTATGTTTACTGTTCACAGGTTAATCTCACATTATTAACATAGTAAGGACTATAACTTCAGTCTGTAACACTCATAAAACCAGATTACAGAAACAGACAAGTGCTGCTGTAAGGAATGATCTCTGTAGATAGTGTATTTTTTCTCAAACAGCTCTTAATACACATTAAAGTTGACAATCAGGAGAAGAATCAGAGCAATGGGCTCAAGTGTTTGTTCCTCTGTAATTAATTTTTTTCCATTAAACTGTTTAATTCGTTTTGCTGTTAGATAATAACCCTTACATGCAGGGAAGTTAAAGATTATACAGAGATCATCCTTCAGGAGACTTCAGTAAATAATGTTTCTATCTGAAGATCAACTGTACGTTAAATCTCTCCCTACTGAGACGTGCTGAGTTTAGTTTCTGAGCCCCTGACACCAGGAGGAACTTGGCTCATGTTCATAGACTCTAATTGTTCCGAAAGGTAAAGGCTGAGGCCAAACTACCCATTTAGACCCAGCGAAAACTTTACTTCTCGGCATCAAATATTTTTTTATAATCAATTTAAGTCATTTTAAATCATCTCTGACGTCTCGCTGTTGATGTCTTTCCTGTTGTTTTGCCCTCAAATTTCACTAGTAAAGTTCCTCCTCACCAGAACCCTGCTCTGAGAACAGGGAGGGTGAGATTGGCTTTAGCACTTCTGAGGAGAACTCTCTGACATTGAACGAAGCTGTGTTTTTTCGACAGCTGTACTGTGATAACCAGAAACAGTAACTTACAGCACATTTCTGAACGCAATGAATGCTTTCCCCTCACTGCACAAGAACTCTGAAAAGGTTCAACAGTGTAAAGATGAAACATTTACAGAAAGAAACCTTCCAACAAATCTCAGGAAGAGCTGAGGATGTCTCTGCCAGGAGGAAGAGAACAGACAGTATGATAGAGTTAGATGGTCAGTCAGTTTAGTGGGGGCTCAGGTCGACCTGTGTTGGTTGGAGAAAATGTGAGACGAGAGATCTGTCAACCTGTGTATGTCATTACCTGGTTTAAAGGAGTTAAACATGAAGTTTCACCCTGAGAGAGCAGCTGACGGTTCATCTGTGGGCTGAAGGTAACACCAGGAGTCACTGTCGTACAGTCCTGTAAGCTGGACTCTAAGAATGACACCTGGACCTAAACATTCCCCCCATCACAGAGAGCATCACGTCAAAATGCAGTAAAGTAAAAGCAGATACAAACAGCACACCTCTTCTTTGAGTTTATGATACCAGCTGCTGGCTCTCCTTCACCTACCTGTCCCTGCTGAACACTGACTCAGCATTTTATCACCTTCAATTTGCAATGTCATTGGCTGCTAGAGGGAGTGTCCCTGATGCAATCAAAAGAGGAAACTGATGGGAAACTTTGGTTGGATATAACTAAGGGGCTGTTTACACGACAACAGTTTTGGGGTGAAACGCAAAAGTTTTGTTGCGTTTCAGCCTCGCGTTTACACGGAAATGGCATTTTAGACGACCTAAAACGCAAACTTTTGAAAACGGCCCCCTGAGTGGGATTTTTCTGAAACGCTGCCAACATTGTTGCCGTGTAAACAATAAGCCAGCGTTTTCAGTGGAAACGCTGACGTCACACTCCGCCTTGCTCGCGCGCATACAACAGGACAACAGTATGGTTGTTACAATCATCGCAAACTACTGTGTTGTGCTTGTGCTGCTCAGTCTGCTGTATCTGCTGACTGTCTTTCAACAAAATGAGCATCTGTTGCTCCACTTTTTAACTTAGTATACCCCAATACACCAGATGACCAGCTCAACTCTACTTCGGTGGAGATCTCCCAAAAGCGGCTTCTGGACAACACAGTTATAGCACCACCTACAAGCCTGGCATGCTTACTACAGCCTTTTCAGTCAATCAGTGTTTCCGTGTAAAGGCAGATTTTTTTCACTGCGTTTTAGTGTTTTCAGATGAGACGTTGTTGTGTAGACGAGGCCTAACTTTCAGCTTTAAATGCTTGTGAAAATGAAAGAACACACCATGGGAAGCAAACAGGATGACGTGTTGATTACGTCTTTGCTGCTGCTTCTGTGTCAGAGCCTCACCGATCTAGAATCACAAATACGAAACATGTTAGACATTCATGATTCCTGTTTCAATTCCTCTGCTTGAATACCCACAATAACCAATGAGGGGAGCCAACTGCAAAGTCTCGTCAGCTGGATGTCGGGTACTTTTAGAGCTTACAAACATGAACCATGAGCCACGCAGAATCTAAACAAAAAACTGCTCCCAGCATTCGTTACCTTCTTCTAAGCTGAAAGGATACATATTATGACTGTCTGCAGTGTTTTGCTGAAGTCACATTCGATCACATGTAAGATCTCACCTGTGGAATCGTTACCAGAGATGTTTATTGTATGGTGTAAAGATCTTTAAGGATCGTTTGGTGGTTGTTCAAAAGATTGTCATAGTAAGAAGCTGACCTGAGCTGTCTTCATGTAAATGGGCCCCAATGGTTTTAGATTTTTAAGACGTCTCACTTGAAGCTGGCCTAAGACGTCATTTAAAACCACCACTCGGGAAATACATCAACTTTCTTTAATCCAAACAGAGAAATAAGTTTAGCTCATATAATCAAAAACTGCTTTCACCAGACAAACCTTGGAGCACTCAAACTAGACGTTGATGTTATGAACACTGTCTCAGGATGAAGTGATGTGGCTTTAGGCCCCATGATGTTTTGGTCTGGGTAAGGTGATATCTCAGTAGCTGCATATTTGTTACACCTAGATTTGTGCAAAATGTAAATATTGGAATAAAAAATTGGTAATGGAAACAACAAAAATTTTAAAAACCACTCAAATTTCGATAAAAAGTTTTTAAGCTCTCATGAGGGGGTCTCTTAGAAGTTTTGATATTGAAGTTTATCGCAAAAGTGCAGGCCAGCTGGAGATGATGATTAACATTCAATGTTTTGTTCCTGCCTGTTATCACGGCCGACAGTTTGATCAGTGAAAATGTTCACAAATCAGCACCATCATGAGTGCAGTGTCCGGATGGACATTATGTATGATTTTACTTAAGTTGTGCGCAGTTGTGTCATAATGGAAACACTGGCAAGGCTTGATCGTTCTTTTTCGAAACTTCAGAAATATCACTTTTAATTTGCGAAGAGGTTCGATGGAAATGCAGCCAGTTATTCTCAAGGTAGCCTTCCTGCAGGGATTCAGGAATGTCTTAGGCTTCTTCCTTCCTTTTCAGCAGCATGTCTTGAGAACATTTGAAACTGCACACAAAACAGAAAAGGAGGTCTCACTTCGATTAGGATCTGCACACTGACAGTGACTGTTTCTGTTTACATGACTCTGGGGATTTTCGAGGCTGCAACTGTTTGATTTGTGTTTGTACATGCTGTTATCTAATCACTGAGGCACAGTCTGGACAACATTTGTCCACATAAGGATTCTCATGATGTGCTGTCTGATCTCAGAGGTTCTCACTCCGTATATAATGGGGTTGAAACAGCTTGGAAATAGCAGGTACATGGTGCTAAAGAAAACCCGAACACCTGCAGGAAGACCGTTCCTGATCCGATACGACAGGAAAGCTATGAGTATGATGGTCAGGCTGACAGTGATGACCACGATGTGAGTTACACAGGTGTGAAGGGCTTTGACCCCGGACTTCCCAGAGCTTAGCACAGAGGTGAATATGACCACATAAGAGGTCGTGATAAAGATGAAGTCAGCTACAGGGATGAGGAACACAGATATCAACCCGACCAGACTGTTCACAGAAGTGCTCCCACATGCCAGCCCTACCAAGGCCATGTGCTCACAGAAACAGTGATCGATCACATTCCCGTGGCAAAAAGGTAACCTCCCTGCAAGAGCCACTATAAGAGAAATCATGAACATGTTTCTGATCACCAGGGGAATAATAAACTTCAGGAACCCTGGCAGAGCCATGCGTTCATGATAGTAGAGTGGCGTACAGATGGCAAAGTATCTGTCCAGAGCCATCCAGACCAGCAGCGTGGACTGAAAGGCCCCTAACAAATGAATGAAATGCATCTGAACCAGGCAACCAATCAGAGAGATTCCCCTCCAGTCAAACAGGAAGCTCAGCAGCATGTTAGGGCAAAAGAACAGAGGGAGGCTCAGGTCCACACAAGCCATGCCAGCAATGAGGATGTACATGGGTGAGTGGAGGCTCCTCTGGGATATGATGACATACAACAGCAGAGAGTTGGCCAGCAGTGACAGGACAAACATGATGAAGAAAGGAACAAAGAGGACAGGCCTCAGAGCTCCCAACTCACTGAAGCCATCCAGGATGAAGTGCTTGTGTGACGAGAAGTTCTCCATTCTTTACTCCGCTTTAGTCAGTCTGGTTCATATCTGATCAGCCTGAAAACACAACATTAAAAAGTTAATTCACAGGTTCACTTCAGATTCATTCTGCATGGTGTTTGCATGTTTCCTGACCCTCTGCGTAGCCATCCACCATCCCTACAACCAGCCCTAACAATGACACTCCAGTCCCCTACTGTGGAACAGGATGAATTCATCAACATCAGAATCACTGACGAAGGACAGATGGGCTGAGAGTTTAAAAAAAAACGCCTTCATTTCAGCCCTCCATCAGAAGCACAGCCTCATTATATTCTTTATTATATCACTTGTCCCCTATTTTTTTCCAAGAGCCTTTGTTTGCACGTTGTGCCACACTTTTCTGATTCTGGTAAAAGGGCTGAACCTGTGAACTCAGAAGAAGAACATGGAAAACACAGAACAAAACCTTTCGTAATCCTGTCAGCACTAAATACGGGCTGTAAGGAAACGGGACGTAGAGTTCTTCGGTAAGCGTTCAGAATGCAACTTTTTTAAGACAGAGGCGGAATCTGCATCCACATTACAGACAGATGTCATCCATATTTCCCCATTGAGTCCATGTCAGAGATGAGCAAACTCACAAAGGAATGATTAACATCTGCAGAATGATTTAGGACCAGCTGTTTGCTTTGTTTAAGACCACTTTACAACATAGCTACAGCTGCTTCTGACCCATTTTGCATTCTTTTAAAAGAAGAGGTAAAGGTGTGTTTCATTAACAAAATGGAGCTAAGTTCGCAAAGAGAAAGAATTTTCTGCAAAGTGCTTTAGTATCTCCTGGATACTCTACGTCCCTTTGTCACAGTTTGTTCTGTGAGTTTTTCCTTAGCAAGTTCTTCCTTTTTGTTCCTGACCCTCACACTAGAGAAGACATTAAATGTAGTTTAACTTTTCACATGGCAGCTCAGTAATTCTGTTCCTCTGATAAATCACTGAATAAGAAGACCCCAGGTTGTTTTTATAGAACTAAGATCATTCATGTTATCTTCACAGTACTGGTTTAAAACTTAGCAGACATCCCTTCACCTTACACATGTGTAGACTGTCACCTTAGCATTACAGATTATTGACATGCGAATTAAAAACTGTGAACAATCAGAAAATCACTGAGAGCTGATTGTATTTCTTTCCTATCTTATTATTATTATTTTTTTTTAAATCTTGTTTTGTGAGCGTTAGGGCTTTATATGTCTAGTCTTGTGCTGATTGTTGGTTGTTGTTGACTCTTTCACTGCAAAACAAAGCAGAAGCAAACAAAGCTGCCTTGAACCTGAGGAAGAAAGACAGAAACTTTAGAAAAGGAAGAAAGTTTAAAAGAAAGAAATTTCGTGGTCATATTCTTCCATGAGTCCAACTCTGGGCTGCAGGACTGAAACCCGTCCTAGGTACAGAGGGGGTTCTTACCGTTGAGGCAGTGCAGACCTTCAGACAGGCCTGAGTTGTTGTGGTTGGCTGTTTAGATGAAGTGACTCTGGGTTTGATTCTGAAGCAGATGAGGTAAGCTTCTGCATGTGGACACAAACTGAACTTTTAGAGGAAGTAGAATATTTCCTTCACCAGGCCTCAAACACATTTAGAGTGAGGGGAGCCACCTGGGACATAGAACAGAGATTTAGCATACAGGTACAAGTTTCAGGGAGAAAACTTACATACAGTAATATAGCAGTTTTTACAAAAACACATCAGGAGCATGAAATATTCTCTAAACAAACTCGAAAAGCCTTAGTGAGCCTCAGCAAGCCTCACCACTCCTCACAGTTTAGTGTTAGAAAAGTGACAAACATACAACAGGAACCTGTCCAGGACAGTCTGATATGACACAGTCTCCCCCCACACTGTCATTTTCTCTGTGTAAAATCTGCGTATGATGGCTCTGTCTCTGTGACTGGGTCCAGTCTGCAGTAAGCTCAATCCATCCCCCCAATGACCGCTGTCTGCTGAGATGACTCGGTACCTTAATACGCCCTGTGTGACTCAGCACTTTAATACCCTCTGCCTGATGCTGCCATTGGCTGCACAAAGACCTGGACCTTGGACTACAACCTCAGAGAGCATCAGCATCACAAACTGAAAGTAAAAAAACAGTAAAGCAATGTTCAGTCACATTCAGTTAAAGTTACAAAGCACTTTTAGTGTGAGAATATCTCTGGCACAGACCATCACAGTCAAAGACCTGAGCCAAGGTCTCTGTATGGGACCTGGGCTCAGGTATTTTTTAAGGTACTCCGAGAAGTTCCAGGGTCTTTTAGTTCTTGATACAAGATTTCTTGGAACTAAATAGTTCCTGTTGCCGATTGTTTGTCTGTGTATCCACAGACAAGGGCACGATCACACTGGTCATCTGTACTGGGCCCAAGCAAGGGCAGTTCATCTGGCCAGTGTGACCACAATTGTGCTTAGGTGTGGTACACTCCATGCTTGAGCGCAAGCATGCGAACACAATGAAGACATGACGCATAATCCATGACCTATGACAGCTGCGACCTCTACTCTTGACATTCATCGTATGAAATAGCAAAGGTGTTAAAGGGCCGTTGGACCATGACTTATCATCAGTCAAGAAGTCACTAAAGTTGTATCAGTGTTTTCTGTGTCTCATTGTGTTTACTCTGACGAGATCATGCTTCTTGTAAACAGATGCTTCATGATGACATAGGCAGGCCATGCTTGTACCATAAGTCTGGTCAGTGAGGGAACAGTGCTTGGGGAAGCAATCATACGTCAGTACGGCACATATGACTGTGCCCAAACAACGACAAAGGCCTTTCAGCAAAGATGACACTGCAAACAGAGATATAGGCTGACATCTGGAGATGCAGCCCTGAGTGAACGTGTAAGCTCAAAGTAAGCCTAGTGCTGGCTTTGATGGTGATTCATTGCTCAGCAGATGGATTTGTTAATGTGTAAAGATTTAGAAAGACAATCCAACATCTTCAGAGCCATGCTCAGCTCAGGAGGAAAACAATCCAACAGGTTTGCTAACCTGTGACATTACAGGAATTGGAAGTTTGTCCTTTGTTTAGGAACAGCCTGAGGATAACTCAGTGAAACTTTTTTTCAGCTCAGTCACTCAAACGCATGTTTACTCATTGTTCTGGTCCTCTGTGTGATGTGAGGTGGACAGAGAGAGGGCACAGGGACTCTGGTGTGTGCTTTCATCATGTTTACAGAATCATTTGACTGTAATGAGCCCTCAGGGAGCTCTGCTTTCATCATCCTCATCAGCAGCTAATTCTACCTACAGCACACCCTCAGGACAGACCCCAGAGATGCTGTGGACACTTGGACACTTTGGAGGCTGCACTCAGCCTGACAACCATGATAACGAGCTCCCTCTCCATAACAGGGAATTGTGGAAGGACAAAAAAGTTTGGCTGAAACTTTGGCAGCAAACACACAAGTCCAAAATCTAAAGATAAAGTTTTGTGAGTAAAGAAAAAAACACTCAGAGGCAGCTAAAGATTTAAAGAGCTGTGTGTTAAGGTCGGCATTCTCAGGTTGTTCTTGTAGATCAAGGCAATAAATGGTTCACCACATTTAAAGTCTGTGTGAGGACTTTCTAAGTCAACCTGAGAGAGTTTCACTTCAGCATGTTTTTGCCTGTTTATAGTCCATTATTCAAAATGAGATTATCAGCGACACAGCGTGTCTTTGTTGTAAACACAGTTTTTCTGTTTCTGCTGGACCAAGCACATAGTCTGGTTGTCCTCCTGGCCCTCTCTCTGAGACCAAGTCCACACGCTCTTCAGAGAAATCTAATTTCAGCAGTTTGAACCTGTGACCTGATTCTTTCAGCCAGAACCCCGAACATAGAACCACAGATAAGAGTTTTAACACAGACCAACTTGTAAACTCAGAGCCTTGTTGTCCAGTCAGCACTCTCTACACCACAACACTCCAGTAAAAATCCTGTATCACAGGAAGCTTGAGTGCAGCAGAACAAATCCACAACTTTTCTTTCTATTACTCGTGGACAAGATCATAAAATATTTCAGCTCCTCAGCTTGGAGCAAAGGCTTTCTTTCCACCCATGTAGCTACAGCCCTTTAATTTGGAGGTGCTGACTCTTATCCCAGCTGCTTCAGCTGATGGTGGTGCAAGCCTATGTAAGATAACAGAACCAGGGGTTAGACTCCTTTGAATGGTCAACAGATCTGTCCACTTTATTTTAAAACTTCACCAGATCTGCTGGATAGGGTTGGGGTCTGGACTTGAGGGGGCCAGTCCATCATTTTCTCTGTCCTAAATCTGCTTATGGTGGCTCGCTCATGGCTCTGAGTATTTTTTTTTTTAATATTTGGCAAGAACACTTTACCGATAATGAATGAACAAATAAACCTGAAGTGATACAAAAATAAAGACAGATATTAGATCTTTGATTCTTGAATCAAACCAATGTTATCACTCTGCTTTCAGGGAATACAGAATTTGAACAAAAACCTGTAGACAAGGATTTTTTTTATAGAAAACTTTTATTTAACATGAAACAAACTTCAAAGTCTGTTTTACAAACATCTGTTAAGCTCTGAGAGGACAGGAAACTAAATCTCAAGAAGCATCGTTTCCATTATTTTATACTCAGTTACATAAACGTTTCTCATCCCCACAAATCAGTCACCACAGCACCAATACGCCTATAAACCCAAAGATGTGAACACATAAAGGTTAGCTGCTGTAACCCTCTGACTGAAGATGTATCAGTGGATCCTAAATGTGTAAAGAAGTGTGAGAGGCTGACATGTCGACTAAGAGGACAATCATCCTGACACAGACAAAACTAAACCAGTTAAAGCAAAGAATCAAGTGGTAAACACAGACAGACTAAACCCAGCAAAAGGTCTGACCTATACATTCAGGTGAAAAGGAGGTTTTTACAGATGTTGCGAATGTTTGTGATGTTCAGGCCGTATACAAATGGGCTGAAGAGGGGCTGACATGTAAGGAAATAAAGAGATAAGAATATCCTTACAATAGTGGGGACTCTGTTCATGTTGAATCTGCTCTGCAGGATTTCAAAAAAAGATCCAAAACAGAAGTTCAACAGGGAGGCCAGGTGAGGTGTGCAGGTAGAGACAGCTTTCTGTCTGGTCTGTTTGGATCCAGAGAAACAGACTCTGAGGATCCTCATGTAGGTGTAGAGGATTAAGATCAGAGGACAGGAGATTGTATAAAAGGTACCTATGAGTCCATAGATGTTGTTGAGTGATGTGTCACCGCATGCCAGTTTTACGATGGAGTAATTATCACAGTACACTTTGTTTATCATGTCCCCACACAGCTGCAGAGTCGCACTAAGGAAAAGTGGAATAGCACCTAACAGAGAAGCATACAACCATGCAAAGGCAATTAGCACAGCTATCCTGTGAGGCGTCATCCGGGTGTTATACTGCAGAGGATGACAGATGGCAAGATACCGGTCATAAGACATGATAGCTAAGTTATATAACTCCACAATAGCATAGGAGAACACAGAGAAGACCTGCAGGAAGCAAAAAGGAACTGAGACCGTGTGAGAGTCAGAGAGGACCTGAACCAGGAGGAAAGGGAACAGTCCTGTGCTGCCGTATAACTCGTTCACAAACAGGCTGCAGAGGAAGAAATACATGGGCTCATGGAGGCTCCTGTTCACACAGATCACGAACATCAGTAGCACATTAGCACAAAGGATTAACACATACGCAAACATCAGAATCAGAAAAAATAGGTACTTTAGGACCCCATAGTCCACGTAAGCACCAAGCGTGAAGTAAAGAACCTGAGTGGAATTGATCATGACAGTCCAAGTGAGTTCAGGCAGATGACATGAAACAGAAGAGGATGTGGAGGATGCCTCAGAGTGGAGCAGGCTGAGGAGTCGTGACCCTATGGTGACATCATGTCACGCCTGACGTTTACCTGGCAGAGCTGAACTCTCTCTGCTGCTTTTAACCTCTGCTCAGCTCGCTGACTGTGTCTCAAGGCTATCGACAACAACAGGGGAAGGAGGGGAGGGGCTAAGGCAACGATAGCTTGTGAATTACGGTGACAGGCGTTGCTGAAGTCCCTCACATAGATCCACAGTTTGATAACCATTATTTGATATGTTATTTTAGTATTTTTCAGAGTTAACAGAGTCATATTATTTGTACGGCAGTTAGCCAACAAGGGTGTGATTTAAAATTTTAGGTGCCATATTTGTGAGACTGTCAAGCCGCCCATCAGCATCAGATGCAGTGGCGGGTTGTGGAGAACATGTTCAAGAGAAAGGTCTCCTGGATGTATATTTAAAGCTCAGAAAATGTCTCTCTTAAAGAGCCTGAAGAAGAATGCTGATGCAGAAAAGCTCTAAAGAAGAATGAAACTGATCAATGTGTATTTAAGAAGCAAGGTTTTAGAAATGCTGTACCTGTGTTCCTCATTTAAACCAAACTGTTTCTCCTGCTAATAATCTGAGGTGTCACCATGACATAAAGCATGCAAGCTTCAAGGAGTCAGAGGCCCTTCAGTCAGAGGCCCTTCAGCCAGAGAAACATTCCCACTCTGAGTTGCCACAACACACCCTCGGACTATTAGGGAGAGGTAAGGGCACGATCACACAGGCCATCTGTACCGTGCCCAAGCAAGTGCAGTTTGTTTGGCCAGTGTGACCACAAGTGTACCGTACTCAGGCATGGTACAATTCATGCTTGAGCACAAGCACGTGTACACAATGAAGACATGGGGCTCTAATTTCGTGGCGCAGCGCAGGGGGCGCAAGCCTGGCGCACTCCGTGCAGTGTTAAGTGTTGACGGCGCACCAGGGGGAGGTGTCGGCACATTTGTGTTGGCGCAGTGACAATTTCAACAATTTCGTGCCAAAAACAGTGCAGAAAGTGCGCTGAAAGCTCGCCAGCCCCTACCTGGTATATTATCGGCGCAAAGTGGTGGGCATTCTCTGCAGCTGTAATTTGGTGACAGGCGCTTGTGTGCGCACATGTCAACAAAGCCTCAGGGTCGGGGTTTCCAGATTGTCAGCCACATTTTAATGCAATAAACAATCACAGCAATCACTATTTAATGTACGTGTCTGAACCAGCATATACATTTGTATCTTTATTAACTGTCCCGTCACATCTGATGTCGGATTAAAGCCGTTTGTCATAATGGAAAGTTAACCTGACGGCAGCTGGAAGTTTGATGCATATCTTATAATTAAACAACAAACAGCCTTAACATCGGATACTGAGTATACATCTGGCTTCTCTCATTTCATTTAATTCAAAGAAAAGAGGGAGAGAACAGACAAAGAAAAAAAGAGACAAAATAAATGCATGTCAGTCAGGATTTACCCGTGATTTCCCATATTTCTTTATTTTAGTCTTTATTTTTAACCTGATCTAAAAAGATGGAGTACATTGTTGTAAGGAGGATGAGGCGGAGACACCGGGAGAGTATACAGTATATCACCAAAGGTTCTGCAATTTGGCGATGACAAACCAGGAGTGCAGGTGGATCAAAAGTATTCTGAATGGATAAGCCAGCTGTGTAACTGTCTCTTCATTTTGTACTCCTATTAATGACAAAAGAACAGATTAAATCTGTCCCGGGAGCTGGCCCACACGGTGACGCGCTTCATGTCCTCTGATGTGCCCCGCTGTCCATTCTCCTGCTGCAGGGACAGCGACTCTGACCATCTCCGCTACCGGGTCTTTCCAGCACAAATTCCACAGTGTAGGGGATAAGTCGCACCAATCGGATGCTGCGCCTCGGCCACAGCGCATTTAAAGGCGAGGAGAGGCGCTCATTTGATTGGTGAAAACAGCGCTCGGCTGTGTTAAACCCACTCACAGCTTTTCTCCTCCCTTTCTGCCATTTGTGCGGAGGGAGGCGTAGACGTGCTTCTCTGCACTCCACTGCGCCTCTCTGTACCTTGACTGCGCCTCTCTAGGCACTGCAGGAAACTTGCAAAGTGCGCTGGTCACACCCTGCGCCTGCGCTTGCGCCTGGTCTACGAAATTAGAGCCCATGGTGAATAATCCATGACATATGTTTACTGCTCCTCTCAACAGTTGAAAACAATAGCGGGTGTTAGAAGGTTTTGTCAGACCAAAATGACTTCACAATGATGTAGTCGGGCTATACATGTACCTTAAGTCTGGTTCAAATTGGAGCTGTCTGACAGCGACAGGAAATGTGCTTGTGCCCTAAGACTACGACATAGGCCTTTCAGGAAAGATGACACTATAGAAGCAGAAAAAGGTTGGCAGGCAGCCCTGAGTCAGTCTGTTAGCTGTTAGTTACCCTGTTAGCCTGGTGCTGGTTTTGATGGTAATGGTGATAAAACATAAAAACTGGTTTGCTGTGGCCTGAAGCATTTCCCATTGGACAGCCTGTCTGTGGATTGATGCCTCATCAGGATGGACCCTGTGACGTGACAGTGATTCAAAGTTTGTTCTTTGATAAGGAAAACCTGAAGATAACTCAATGAAACTTTTTTTCAGCCCAGTCACTCAAACATGTGTTTACTTTTTGTTCTGGTCCTCTGTGTGATGTGAGGTGGACAGAGAGAGGGCACAGGGGCCCTGGTGTGTGCTTTCATCATGTTTACAGAATCATTTCCCCGTAATGAGCCCTCAGGGAGCTCTGCTTTTCATCATCCTCATCAGCAGCTAATTCTACCTACAGCACACCCTCAGGACAGACCCCAGAGATGCTGTGGACACTTGGACACTTTAGAGGCTGCACTCAGCCTGACAACCATGATAACGAGCTCCCTCTCCATAACAGGGAATTATGGAAGGACACAAAAGTTTGGCTGACAGTTTGGCAGCAAACACACAAGTCCAAAGATAAAGTTTTGTGAGTAAAGAGAAAAACACTCAGAGAGTGCAGAAAGGCCCCTGTGTGTTTAGCTTGACATTCTCAGGTTGTTCTTGTAGATCAAGACAATAAATGGTTCACCACATTTAAAGTCTGTGTGAGGACTTTCTAAGTCTGAGAGAGTCTCACTTCAGCATATATTTGCCTGTTCATAGTCCATGATTCAAAATGAGATTATCAGCGACGCAGCGTTTTTAATGTGAACACAGTTTTTCTGTTTCTGCCGGACCAATCCATCTACAGCTCATAGTCCGCATGTTCTCCTGGCCCTCTCTCTGAGACTAAGTCCACACACTTTCCAGATGAAACTCATTTCAGCTGTTTGAACCTGTGACCTGATTCTGAACTCAGGACCACAGATGAGGCTTTCAACACAAACCAACTTGTAAACTCAAAGCCTTTTCCTCTGACTCAGCCCCCCCTACACCACAACAGTCCAGTACCAGTCCTGTATCACTGCAGCAGAACAAATCCACTATCTAGCTGGATCCACCTCCACTGCTCTGGATGTGACTAAAGGTGTACCCCAAGGATCAGTGCCAGACCCCATTTTATTTTCAGCAGATACTAACAGTCTGTGTTCTAATGTGTCCAATACATTTTATCATTTTTATGCATATGATTCCATTATTTATTGCTGTTCATCCTCGCTTACTCAGGCTTTTGAGTTTTTACAAGCTGCTTTTAATGTTGTTCAGTCTTGTCTGAGACTTTGAAACAGGTTTTAAACATAGAAAAAACAAAGCTCATGGTCTTCTCAAATTAAAGTGAGTTGTTCTTCTACAGAAACAGATCCTGTTTTTCACTTAGAGCCAGGAAACTGCTTGTATCAGAAACATTTCTTCCTTTAATTGATTATAGAGATATGCTGTATATGGGTGTTCCTCTTTAATGTCTTCAGTCGTCAAACACTGTTTAGAACAGCGCCTTGATGTTTGTCACTGGTGATAACTCTTAGAAAAACTGGCTTCCTGGTCCTGCCTGAACCGCTTCACAGGGAAAAAATCCTTGAGCATGTTGCCCCAATGTACGATAGAATACGAGTACGATTCTGTCATTGATATTGTCAAAAATATAATCTAAGATGGAGAACAATCAGTCAACGAGACCTCTGAGCTGAAAGAACTAAGGGCCAACAGAGCTTTTGGACAATGACGTCAGTCTATATGGGCGTTCACATTCAGAGACTTTAAGGAGAACAGAGCGAAGGTTCACTGACAGACCAGCAGCAGGTTGCGCCGAGGTCTGATGAAGTGTCATACTGAGTATGAACCATCCATGGTTTAGGAAGGAAGTGGGACTCATTCTGAATGATTGGACCAACAGAGGAACTGAATGATGATGATGAGTGTATTTTTTCTGCTGCGTTCTGTTCCTGTTGCTCGGACCTTGAAGCTCTTGTGGCACTCTAGAGGCTCATAATGAACTTTACGCAGACTCCTTATTTTGTGCTTTCTGCTTACTTTGACAGCCGGGGTTTTAAACACGTTTACGCCTTACCTATCCTGCTGTTATACCTGCTAATTGTTTCCTCCAACGTCCTGCTGATTGTGGTGATCTGTGTGAACAGGAGCCTCCATGAGCCCATGTATCTGTTCCTCTGCAGCCTGTTTGTGAACGAGCTGTACGGCAGCACAGGACTGTTCCCTCTGCTCCTGGTTCAGGTCCTCTCCGACTCTCACACTGTCTCTGCTCCTTTCTGCTTCCTGCAGATCTTCTGTCTGTACTCTTATGGTAACACCGAGTTTTTAAACCTGGCCATCATGTCTTATGACAGATACCTTTCCATATGTCATCCTCTGCACTACACGTCAAACCTGACTTACAGGAAAGTTGCTGTTTTTATTGCTGCTATGTGGTTGCCTTCATTTCTGGTGAACTTCCTGTCTCTGTCTCTGATCGTTCCCTTGCAGCTGTGTGGAAACACCATCAACAAAGTGTACTGTGACATCTCCTCTGTCGTAAGGCTGGCCTGCTCTGACACCTCTCTGAATAACATTTATGGCCTTGTTGTCAGCGTGGTCATGATCTTTGCTCCTCTCATTCTCATCCTCTACACCTACATGAAGATTTTCAGAGTCTGTTTCTCTGGCTCCAAAGAGACCCGACAGAAAGCTGTCTCTACCTGCACACCTCACCTGGCCTCTCTGCTTAACTTCTCTTTTGGGGCTTGCTTTGAGATATTACAGAGCCGTTTTGATATGAACAAAGTCCCAAACATTGTAAGGATTTTATTATCCTTGTACTTTCTGACCTGCCCCCCACTCTTTAACCCTCTCATATACGGCCTGAAACTTTCAAACATCCGTGCAAAGTGCAAAAATCTGATCTCAAACAGATCCTCCTAGCGCGACACAGGTACCTTAAGTTACTTAATGAACTGTCTTATCATTTTCACCATAGGCTGTATCTTTGGACCTGTTTATATCAACACGACATAACACATCCTTGTGTTAGCAGAATCTGTAGTTTCGAGATCAGAGCAAAAGAAGAAGACAACAACATCCTGTTTTAATGTCTTGTGCTGTTCTTCAGCCTTGAATAAGTCAAAGGGGTTCAGGTTCAGCCTGAGGAGAGTGCTCTGCAGACAAAGTTTGGGTCTTCGTTGGGTCTTTGATGGCTCAAAAGGAGGCCCAGGTGGACCATGTCTGCTGTGGCCCTTACCGAGTTCTGACTGCTGGTTTTAGAGTGACATCTGGACGACATCACGGTGTTGTCACCTGATGACTCAGTCTAGCTGTGGACTGAAGACGTCTCGAGTGAAGAGAACAAACTTATTCTTTAATCTTTAGACGTCTTGTGAATAGTTATTGTTGCCCTGTTCTCTGTGTTTGAAATGGTTTGCTCTGGTTGTGTTTTATACAGTTGAAAGAAGAGGTTTCAGACTTCAAGGATGGATTTGAGCACAGTTTTCTGTCTGTGTGATTTGGATTTACACACTTGCTTTGACGACTTAGAGATTTCAATTGGAGGTGTACATCTGTGACGTAAAAAAGGAACTGGTCTTGGCTGGACATTTGTCCCCAAAAGGATCTGACAGATCCTCTTTTGATCAGGAGACACTCAGTGTCTCTTCAGCATGTTCCTTCCATATTATGAAACCATTTGGACAGTGATGAGAATTGCCAAAGAGTGAGTTTCAAAGTGTTTGGGTGTTTAAATACAGACACAGTGTTCTGCACTCTGACTGGATAACTGGAAGAATAAGACTCCCAGAAGCAGCCTTCATTTATCTTAGCTATAAGGCTCCACATTTATGGGTATCAATATGACTGTATGGAAAATTCTCCATTCTTCTGGAAGTTTTAAATTTTTACGAAGTCCAGATCAAGTTCTCTCTAAGTTCAATATCTTAGATGAAGAAAGTCCTTCTGTCTTTATCTGCTTTGAACTTAAATGTTTGGTTTGTCCACCATCTGCAGTAGTTACAGTAGCACTGAGTACATGTCTCTGACAAAGAGTCGGTATATTTATCTTCAACACTAATGTTACCCCATGTTTTCCCGTAACTCAGGACAAAGACTTTCCACTGAATGGTCAGAAGCATGTCCACTTCATTTCAAAACTGGCCACCACTGTTCTGATTTTGGAGTGTTTGAACCTCTTTCACAGTGTGTTTCAATAACTTTATATATTCAACACATTTGAAGTTTCAGTTACTTTTCTCCCCTTATAACTCTTTCGTTGTCTTTTATTTTTGTGACCCTGAGTTGAAAATTTCTCTCTGATTATGGATTATTCTTATCAAAGACTGACTAGTCTCTCCTTCAGGCCTTCACTACCCACCAGGGGTGAGTGTGTGTGTGTTAGGGTTGCCAACCGTCCTGTATTAGCCAGGACGTTCCGTATTTGGGCCAAAAGAGGTGCGTCCTGTACGGGAGGTTGTTTGTCCTGGCTGAATGGGTAAAGGCAAGATACATACATTTTTTCTCTCTGTGCTCCATGCATTGTGTGCGTGGCTGCCTGCCTTCATGGCCAGCTGTACACTACGGGCACTAGGACCGCTCAGTTGACAGGTAGGCAGCCACAGGTTCAGCCTATGGCTGTACCGCTTACGTGCTTACGTGCTTACGTGCTTACGTACGTGTGACTCAGTCCCAGTGTGTGTGTGAGGTTTCTGTGCGTGTGTGGGTGTGTTTTCAGTAAAGATATTGGACCTTGTTGCCTTTTTGCTCTTTTTTTTAGTTAACAAAACAAAATGTTAAAAGAGACAGCAATTGTTTAATGTCATTTTGCACATTTAGCAACAAATAAATATACTTGAATGATAACTGTCTCACATGTATGCCTCAAATAACAAACTGATCAAACTCATCATTAGTTATTACAATCTTGTTACCGTAAGTGAAAGGCAGAAGAGTTAGGAAAAGTCACTGTGCAGATAAAAATGATTGAACCTAAAGTGATTACTAAAATAAAGATTGACATAAAACCATTGATGCTTAAATCAAACCAGTATGATCGCTGTTTCTAGAATGTAGAGGACTAAAACAAAAAACTTGTTGACAAGGACATTTTTATAGAATACTTTTATTTAACATTAGACAAACTTTAAAGGCTGTTTTACAAACATCTTATCAGCTCTGAGAGGACAGGAAACTAAATTTCCAAAAGCATTGTTTCCATTATTTCATACACAGTAACATGAAGTTTTCTTGTCCCCACAAATAAGACACCACAGCGCCAGTACATCTATAAAGGTATGTGAACACATGAGGACACATGCCCACTGACAAAGACAAAACTAATCCAGTGATCTAACACGATGAAGTGGTAAACACAGACTGAAGAAACAGTTTTCATTACCACACCTGATTTCTATCATTTTCAAATATTCGCATCACAGCACTCTCAACCCTGAGACGAAACCCAGAAAAAGGTCTGACCTTTACATTCAGGTGAAAAGGAGGTTTTTACAGATGTTGCGAATGTTTGTGATGTTCAGGCCGTACACAAATGGGCTGAAGAGGGGCTGAAATGTGAGGAAATAAAGCGATAACAGAATCCTTATTATAGTAGGGACTCTGTTCATGTTGAATCTGCTCTGCAGGATTTCAAAAAAAGATCCAAAACAGAAGTTCAACAGGGAGGCCAGGTGAGGTGTGCAAGTAGAGACAGCTTTTTGTCTGGTCTGTTTGGATCCAGAGAAACAGACTCTGAGGATCCTCATGTAGGTGTAGAGGATTAAGGTCAGAGGACAGGAGATTGTATAAAAGGTACCTATGAGTCCATAGATGTTGTTGAGCGATGTGTCACCACAGGCCAGTTTTACGATGGAGTAATTAGAACAGTACACTTTGTTTATCACGTCCCCACACAGCTGCAGAGTCGCACTCATGAAAATTGGAATAGCACCTAACAGAGAAGCATACAACCATGCAAAGGCAATTAGCACAGCTATCCTGTGAGGCGTCATCCGGGTGTTATACTTCAGAGGATGACAGATGGCAAGGTACCGGTCATAAGACATGATAGCTAAGTTATATAACTCCACAAGAGCATAGGAGAACACAGAGAAGACCTGCATGAAGCAGAGAGGAGAAGAGACCGTGTGAGAGTCAGAGAGGACCTGAACCAGGAGGAAAGGGAACAGTCCTGTGCTGCCATACAACTCGTTCGCAAACAGGCTGCAGAGGAAGAAATACATGGGCTCATGGAGGCTCCTGTTCACACAGATCACTACAATCAGCAAAATGTTAGCACAAAGGATTAACACATACGCAAACATCAGAATCAGAAAAAATAGGTACTTTAGGACCCCATAGTCCACGTAAGCACTAAGCGTGAAGTAAAGAACCTGAGTGGAATTGATCATGACAGTCAAAGTGAGTTCAGGCAGATGACATGAAACAGAAGAGGATGTGGAGGATGCCTCAGAGTGGAGCAGGCTGAGGATTCGTGACCCTATGGTGACATCATGTCACACCTCCCGTTTACCTGGCAGAGCTGAACTCTTTCTGCTGCTTTTAACCTCTGCTCAGCTCGCTGACTGTGTCTCAAGGCTATTAACAACAACAGGGGAAGGCAAGGGGGGAGGCAGGGGGAGGCAACAATAACTTTTTATTACACCAACAAGAGTTGTTGAAGTCCCTCACATAGATCCAAAGCATTATTAATGAACTGGATTATTTAGTTTCGAGTTTCAGGTAGAAGTAAAATAAAATCATTGAGAGTTGATCTTATTTCTTTCCTAACTCATTTTTTTGTGTTTGAGATTTTATAGCTTGCGAGAGTTAAGACTTTGTCATGTCTAGTCTTGTGCTGCTTGTTGGTTGCTGTTAAAAGAAGGCTGACTCCTTTACTGCACAACAAAGATTTTGCAAATAAATTAACCTTGAACCTGAGGGAGGATGAAAGAAACTCAAGACATGAAAAAAGCCAAGAAGAAAGAAACATTTTTTGTTATATTCATCCATGAGTCCAACTCTGGGCCGCAGGACTGAAACTTCTCCTTAGGTCTCTGAGTCTATGTCCTGAGGATACAGCTACACTGGCAAGCCGTAACGTGCTTAAGCACGCTTTTACCCTAAAGTTCAATTCTTTTGACCAGTGAGACTGCAAATGTGTTGTGCCTGAGCACAATTCATTTCTTTGCTTTGGCACACTTCAAAGAGGTGGGCTGCAGCACGGTTCACTTTATGCACTAGCACAAGCACGTGGACGTATGGTATGATCCATGACATGTGATTGCTAAAACTGCTCCTCTCAACAATCATTTTAAACAGTAGCGGGGGCATTAATGGGCTGTTTTGGAACAACATTGCTTTTCATTAGTCAATGAGCCTCTTAAGTTTTAGCAGTGCCCTCTGTGTCTCGTTGTGCTGACTGTGATGAGATTGCCCTTTGTGTAAATAGATGCTTTACAATGATGTAGGCAAGCCATGCATGTCCGGACACCTGCTAAAGTCTGGATTATATTGGAGTAGTGTGACTTACTTTGCAGCAGGGGGACAGCCTTGTTGGGGTGGACAATCGTGCTTGTGTAGGGTCAATTTGGATGGCTAGGGCCGGTCTCCCTGGAAGGAGGCCAGACTGGCCATTTTTTTTCTAGCACCGGGGGAGGCCACAACAAGGGACTTTGGCCTGCCACGTCGCAATTATCAATGCTAAGCCAGTACCGCATACATGGCTCATGAAACAGTGGGTGTCACCCACTCCCTGCTCCTCGCTTAGCTCTCAGGCCAACCCCAGTGACTCTCTCAGCTCTCAGGCTAACAACAGCTCTTTGCTCGGCTCCCAGGATGTCACTGGCTCCTTGCTTGGCCCTGAGCGGGAAGACCCCAGCTCCTTGCTTGGCCCCCAGCAGGCTGACCCCAGCTCCTCACTGGGCCCCAAGCAGGCTGACCCCAGTCTGGTCTCCTACATGTGGCCTGCCACCTGGTGGGCTATTAGAGTGGCTTATCAAGAGAGAGAGACACACCACCCGTCAAGCATCCGGAAATTTCTCCCTTGTTTGGCCCGGCCAGGTGGCAGGCCTCTTGAAATGTCTCCCTTTCTGTGGTATGCCACCTGGCAGGCCCCTTGAACTATGTTTCTCATCCAGTCCACCACCAGGCAGGCCTCCTGAACCTGCTGGTGATTTCTCTGTGATCCCTCCCACCTTGCCCCCTCCAACTGACTCAGTCAGGTTTCCAGAGACTTTTTTTTGCTCCTGTTGAACATGACAGATGTATCAAGAGTGGAATAACCATGGAAATGTGTGTGGTGCCTCAAGCAAACTTCATGGCTGGTATATGCACATTTCTATAGCTGTTGATCCTTTGACAACACTTGAAGGTGACGCTGGGAAACAGTTAACACACCCAAAAATCTGCAGTTACATCAGTGGATATATAAGCATACGCAAAATTATGTAAAAAAAATTGTTCAAATGCCAATCACTACTACTTGCTCATGAAAATAAAGGCCAAGAGCTTTCTTTCTTTCTTAAGGTATTTTTTGGGCTTTCATGCCTTGAAGGGGATAGCGGATACAGCAGGAAACACGGCAAGAGCAGGAAGTGACATGCAGGAGAGAGGCCACAAGCTGGATTTGTATCCACTTTAGGGTTAACCTCAAAGAGCACAATCTAAACCACTAGGCTGTCCAGGCTTCTGCTCAAGATTTTTCTAACAAGCCTCTGATCATCTCTGTTTGCAAAGTATTCAAGTGAATAACCCTGTGCATGATGTGTTTAAGTCTTTATGAGCCCCCCTAAAAATGTGTCAAAGAGGACATTTTTGCAAGCCCCATGTGATTTGCGTACTTAAATGGAGGTGTGGACAAGGAGAAGTGGGGACTCCAACATATCCGGTTAATTGCGCAGTAATTGGGATGTACGAAAGAAATGTGCTTGGATTCATGCTTGCACATAGATTCATACATCTAGATATGTCTGTTTACAATATTTTCTGAATTTGAGTGTACGCCAAGTTTCCGTAGGAAATCCACGCAAGTTTTTGTACATGGGCCTCTGAACCCTGGAGCAAAACCTCAGACAGCACCAGCATCACAAAGTGAAAGTAAAAAACAGTTAAGCATTGTTCAGTCATATTCAGACAAAGTTAAAGAGAGCTTTAAGTGTGAGGTTATCTCAAGCACAGACCATCACGTTCAAACACGTGAGCCCAGGTCCATGTGTGGGATGCAGAGTCAGATGCAGTGGCGGGTTGTGGTGAACCTAGGGAAGTGTTTTTGGGCACGTCCAGGGGTGGACCCAGGACATGATAGAGACATTTTATCTCTTGGCTGGCCTGGGAACACCTTGGTATCCCCCCAAGAGAGCTGAGGGAAGTGGCCAGGGACAGAGGCTACTGGTCTTTGCCGATGGCATTGCTGCCCCCTCGACCCTGACCCAGCTCAGTGGTGAAGGGTGGATTGATGACAAACGTTACCTGACACTTTCCAAATTATGAACAGGTCTAGATCTGTTAACGTTAATAAAATGGTTGGGTATTAAACATGCAACATTGAGACCAGATAAGAAGACTCATCTTTACCCACCATGAGTACAGACCTTTGCAGAAACCTCTGAAGTATGCAAAGTGTTCCATAATTTTAGCCACCACATTTCTGAGCATTGTATTGTTTGAACCTTTTATCTGCTGTGGGCGTGTTGTATTTCCATCACTCTTCGGATCTTTCACTTCCTGTTCTCCACCCATTTCTCTTAAATTTATTTTTGTGACCCTGTTTTGAAAAATGCTCTTTGATTATAGTTTGTTATCAATGTTTACCTTGTGCTTTTCATCTTGTGATTTTCTTCTCAGTGTTGATATAGTTCCTTTACTAATCATGGATTCATTCAATAGTTTCTGTCCTGCAGGATTCAGAGAGCTTTGGTTTTATATCAGTGAGCTGTGCATAGTCCAAAACAGCTGTGAGAAATCAGGTCTGTTTGTGCACCTCAGACTCAGACTTATTTCTGGATGGGGTTTGATTTTAAGATGGAAGCTGAGGGCCGTAGGAAACCAACCTTTCTGAGATCAGCAAAGACTGTCTCTGCTTTAGGCCTTCACTACCCAGCAGGGGTGTGCATGTGTATGTTATCCTGTAAGTGCTCCTCATGCCCCTGAGTGTTTCTTTCCTAATTTACCTTTAGAAAAGTCACTTCACAGATAAAAATGATTGAACCTAAAGTGCTTACTAGAATAAAGAATGATATTCAATCTTTGATTTTTGATTTAAACTGATGTTATTACTCTGTTTCCTGAGAGTAGATGATTTGAACAAAAACCCGTAGACAAGGACATTTTTTATAGAATACTTTTATTAAACATGAGACACACTTTAAACACTGTTTTACAATCATCTGTTCAGCTTTGAGAGGAAAGATGTATATGTGGATCCTGAATGTGTAAAAGAGGGTGAGGGGCTAACATTTTCACTTAGAGAACGATCATTGTGACACAGACAAAACTAAACCAGTTATATAACACGATAAAGTGGTAAACACAGAGTGAAGAAACACAGTTTTCATTACCACACCTGATGTCTATCAATTTCAAATGTTCCCATCACAGCACTCCCAACTCTGAGAACAAACCCAGAAACAGGGCATGACTTTTACGTTCAGGTGAAAAGGAGTTTTTTACAGATGTTGCGAATGTTTGTGATGTTCAGGCCGTACACAATTGGGCTGAAGAGGGGCTGACATGTAAGGAAATAAAGAGATAACAGAATCCTTACAATAATGGGCACTCCTTTCATGTTGAATCTGCTCTGCAGGATTTCAAAAAAAGATCCAAAACAGAAGTTCAACAGGGTGGCCAGGTGAGGTGTGCAGGTAGAGACAGCTTTCTGTCTGGTCTGTTTGGATCCAGAGAAACAGACTCTGAGGATCCTCATGTAGGTGTAGAGGATTAAGGTCAGAGGACAGGAGATTGCATAAAAGGTACCTATGAGCCCATAGATGTTGTTGAGTGATGTGTCACCACAGGCCAGTTTTACGATGGAGTAGTTATCACAGTACACTTTGTTTATAACATCCCCACACAGCTGCAGAGACACACTCAGGAAAATTGGAATAGCACCTAACAGAGAAGCATACAACCATGCAAAGGCAATTAGCACAGCTATCCTGTGAGGCGTCATCCGGGTGTTATACTGCAGAGGATGACAGATGGCAAGGTACCGGTCATAAGACATGATGGCCAAGTTATATAACTCAACGGTAGCGTAAGAGAACAAAGAGAAGACCTGCAGGAAGCAGAGAGGAGAAGAGACCGTTTGAGAGTGAGAGAGGACCTGAACCAGGAGGAAAGGGAACAGTCCTGTGCTGCCATACAACTCGTTCACAAACAGGCTGCAGAGGAAGAAATACATGGGCTCATGGAGGCTCCTGTTCACACAGATCACCACAATCAGCAAAATGTTAGCAGAAAGGATTAACACATATGCAAACATCAGAATCAGAAAAAACAGGTACTTTAGGACCCCATAGTCCACGTAAGCACCAAGCGTGAAGTAAAGAACCTGAGTGGAATTGATCATGACAGTCAAAGTGAGTTCAGGCAGATGACATGAAACAGAAGAGGATGTGGAGGATGCCTCAGAGTGGAGCAGGCTGAGGAGTCGTGACCCTATGGTGACATCATGACACACCTCCCGTTTACCTGGCAGAGCTTAACTCTCTCTGCTGCTTTTAACCTCTGCTTAGCTCGCTGACTGTGTCTCAAGGCTATCAACAACAACAGGGGGAGGCAAGGGGGAGGCAGGGGGAGGCAACAATAACTTTTTAATTACACTGACAAGAGTTGTTGAAGTCCCTCACATAGATCCAAAGCATTATTAATGAACTGGATTATTTAGTTTCCAGTTTCAATCTCAAAAACTTACTCATTGACATCTTGTCATTCACATTTGAAAGATTAAATATGTATAAACTGAAACCTTAATATTTGTTTTGAGGGTCACAAAGCCACAGCAAAAGTTTCCTCAGCTTGCAAAGATTTGGCAAGGCATCCAAACTACGGATAACTTTCCCAAGTCAATTCTACAGAGCAGACCATGTGATGTGATGGAGACACACTCTAGACTACTCTTGAAAGCATGAGATGGACTTAATGGACAATCCTCTGAACATACATTAGACCCTCATTAGACCACTCTGCTACATCACACACTTACGATAAGAAAGTTTTGAGGTTTTAAAGCCCAACATGAACTAGGAAATGATCATCATTGGGGTAGAAGTCCAGGTGACTCTTCTGGTCCTGATATAAGCAAGAGTAAACAAACAGCTGGTGTAAATGGTAAAATGGTAAATGGCCCAGTACTTCTATTTCTCTTTTCTAGTCTTTGTTACCCCCTTTTCACCAGTACTCGTTTGGTGCTTGTGCTACTGCTAGCGCTTGGTTGGTTCTAATCACGTTTTTCTTTTCAGAACCAATTTGGGTTTCCATTGGCAAAGAGCCAAGTTAGGGCCACATCATTGTGTCACCGTAAAGGAAGGAAGGGGCGGCGTCCGCTGCAGACGCATGGGGCAGGTGATGTCAACAAAGTTGGCACTGGGAGTGCTTACAAACAAGCAGAGATTTATTTTACATTACTTGTTTTTGACTGTCTGCTACACAAAGTGTGTTTGTCTCTTCCTCTTTGCATGTGTGTGTGTGGGCGCATGTGTTTGTGTGTTTACAAACAGAGCAGATCTCTGTCTGGTGCAATACAGAGCAGAAGGAACGCACAAACATAAGAAGTGGCATCCCGTCATGTAAATAAGATAAATATCATAAGGCTGTTCAGTCTGTTAAAATATTAAGTTAAAGACCTGATCTATAAGAGACAATTCATCGCTGCTTTAATTCCACCTCCAGTTCAAGTTATGAATGAGTAAACACTATCAAAACAACAGACGACTCGCACGGCAGCTTTCCTTTTTAAGAGCGACCATTTTTCACCGCTGATTGTTGGTCACTGTAACTGGTGCTTAGCTCTGGCCCATCAAAAAGTTGGTGCTCCCTGATGTGACCAAGTTAGGACTAGTGAGGGACTTCTGGTGTTACAAGTACCAACAATGCCACCTTAGGGCTTTCACCTAAAGAGTATTAAATTTTGTCCACAACCTATCACCCTTCAACAGAGGGTTTCCCCTCTAAAGATAACACCGCAAGTTCACAGATGAATGCAGAAGCAGTGTTAGAAAAATATAAATACAGTCTTTATTTTCTTTGTCACAATATAAAAAATATGTTTCTTTATGTAATAAATATGCATGAAAATAAACTCTGGGTTGCAAAATGAGCAGACACCCCTGGATGGATGGGAGAACCAGTTAAGTCAGACCATAAAAAATGAAACACAACTAGTACTAAGTAGGCATGCAAACAAACGAAAGGTCTGCATCCCACCTGAGCTAACTAGCTCACTGAGCAGCGTCCCTGCAAACTGTTACTGACCTGAGCAGTGTCTCTACAAACTAAACCAAAGATTAAGCTAGAGACCAAATGTACATACTTAAGGAGCAACAACTGAAATGTAACTTAACTATGGTGACCAAAAGCTAACAAATAACAACAGGGAATATGAACAGAAAAAAACAAGGAAAATAAGACTAGAAAAACAAGCCAGAAAGACAAAGGAAACAAGCCAAAAGACAAGCCAGATAGACAAGCGAGAGAGACAAGTGAGAAAGACAAGGCAACAGCGGCTCGACACAGCCCCCTAACACCCTGGCTTTGTTTAAAATTATTGTCGAGAGATGCGCTCTCAGGGATCATGCGTCATGGATCACATACGCTGTCTACGTGCTTGTGCTCGTGCATGAAGTAAACCGCGCCGAAGCCCACCTCTCCAAAGTGTGCCAAAGCAGAGAAGTGAATTGTGCTCAAGCACAGCACGGTTTGCCAGTGTGACTGCATCCTAACAGTAGGAGCTGGGATTGTACCCTTGGCCTTCTGTTTAAGAGACGACAACTGTACCACACAGTCAACACAAAACTGAGCGAAGGCAGATCTGGTTTTTCCTGGCCTAATACAATAAAAGACATTATTACTGCACAGGGGAGCTCCTATTCAATCATACCCCTTTGGCCAGTATCTAGTGCTGGCCTGGGTCTAGTGTAGTAGTTAAGGGTTGGCACATCTTGAGAACTGTCCAAGAATCAGTCCACTTTTCCACAGGTCAAAGCTACGGGAGCTTGTTGAAGACTCAGGACTGTTCTGTGTTTAGTGACCTCATGCTAACTTTACGTTAGCCCCTCTTATTGTGCAGAAACGACACATTTTGGGTTTCTTTTCAGAATACAGAAGTTTAAAAAGTGTTTCAGTAAAACATCGTATGGTCTTTCCCTCTTTAATTGCTGAGTAACGCATAGTGACGTTAAGCCACTTCATTCAGCCGGTTCAGGGCTTCACGGATCCTTTTCTTTTACCTTTACTTTATACTGTGAGGACTCCTCAGAGCCTGGACCTGGCAACTTTTGACACAGTTAACAGATTCAACCTAAAGTAGCTGTGTACCTACAGGAGGAAAATCTGTCCCAGTTTGAAGAAATAAAAAATTATGTCATCAAACTGTTGGGGCTGCAGCAGGGCACTGGACCCTCAGGAATAAGCCCTGAGACACTGAGCTCTATTTAAGACCTGTTACGCAGAGGTGAGGTGTGTGGTGGTGCTGAACAGGAGTCAGTGCTCCTTCAGTGCTCAGGTGTGTCTCAGAGTCTGTGAACATGTTTTTCTCCCATGTCCTTTGTGTTTAGGTAAGGTTGTAGTTGAGGATGTGTAATTTTTCACAGTAAGCTCAGGTTGTTGCTGTTTGTCTGTGAAAACCTGAGTCCAGCTCAGTGTGGAGGTGATTAACTCCACCTGGAGGTGACTTTGGGGGCTGTTGTTTTATTTCTTACTGCAGGCTGTAAATATTCCCTGAAAACATGGGAGGGCTCAGAAGAGGTGGCAGTGGTTCCTGCTCTGTGTTTTAAAGCTCTGGTTTGATCCTGTCATAGAGCTGACCGCTCAGGTTCAGGGTTCTTGCTCTTCAGGTGAATCTGAGCTGAACTACAGGGGCAGATGATAAACTCCACTGAGGTTTCTTATTTCACACTCGGGGCCTACTTTGACACATCTGAGTCTTTATCTTTCATTATTATAATGTCTTTATATGTCTTCATTGTGTTTGCTAACCTCTCTCTTGTGGTGGTGATCTGTGTGAACAGGAGCCTCCATGAGCCCATGTATCTGTTTCTCTGCAGCCTGTTTGTGAACGAGCTGTACGGCAGCACCGGGCTCTTCCCTCTGCTGCTGGCTCAGGTCCTCTCTGACTCTCACACTGTCTCTGCTCCTTTCTGTTTCCTGCAGATCTTCTGTATCTACTCTTATGCAAATGTTGAGTTCTGTAACTTAGCCATCATGTCTTATGACCGGTACCTTGCCATCTGCTTCCCTCTGCAGTATAACACCCTGATGACCTCTCACAGAGTGGCTGGGCTAATCGCTCTGGTGTGGTTGTACCCGTTTCTTGGGATCACTGGTTTGATTTCTCTGAGTGCCTCCTTACAAATGTGTGGTAACAACATCAACAAAGTTTACTGTGATAACTTTTTCATTGTCAAACTTTCCTGTGGTGACACCACCCCCAACAACATCTATGGGATGGTTTACACTGCTGTTACTATTGGTGTTGTGATTTCAATCCTCTACACCTACATCAGGATCCTCAGAGTCTGTTCCTCAGGCTCAAAGCAGACCCGTCAGAAAGCTCTATCTACCTGCACACCTCACCTGGCCTCTCTGTTAAACTTTTCCTGTGGCTGTTTCTTTGAGATTGTGCAGAGCAGGTTTGAGATGAAACATGTGCCTCATGTGGCCCGAATATTTCTATCTCTGTACTGGCTCACATGTCAGCCGCTCCTGAATCCCATTGTGTACGGACTGAACCTGAGCAAAATCCGCTCCTCGTGTAGGAGTCTGGTTCTTGGTAAAATGTGACTCACACATTCAAAGACTGTGTCCTTATTGTGTCTGTAATGTGGGGAGGTAAATGTTTGAATGAATAAATAGTGAAGACCTTCATCTCACAGTATCTCTGTGGTTATTTCAATTTAACCCCCTGTTGGTTTACAGTCACCACTTTATCAGAAACATGTTAACTTAAAGAAATGCACCGTGACTTTTATCTGCCCCACATCTGAAATCTACTAAAGCTTTCAAGACTTTAAAGTCACAGGATCAATTGTTTTTCTGCTTTAGTTTCTGTGTTACAAGAGGGAAAGATTGAATTAATGCTTTATTTTAAACGTGAGAGTAATACAAAGAGGAAACAGCAACAGAAAAAAAGACCAAATGATAAAATAAATAAATAGAAAACAGGAGTAGGAAGAAACATCAGGTTATTTAATTTGTTTATTTAGCTGAGATTAAAACAAGAAAACCAACAAAAAGCTGAAGAAAACAACAAAAATCAAGTTTTCCGGCTTCTTGACAAACAGATATTTATAAAACATGTGACCCTCATGTGGCCCCCAAAGTGGGAGAGGCCTGTTTCAGAGTCACCAGCATAGCACCTGCTCTGCACCGTCGTTCTGTGTTGACCCTGCACCAACAGCTCAGGGACATGTGGACTGAACTGTTGTGGGCAAAGTTGAGCAACCAGACCCACAGCCCCTAATGCTTAAACTACAAGACCGCACCAAGCAGCAACCTCTGCTCTAAGATTATGGAAGAACAATATGGAAGTGCGAGAATCTGCTGTTCCTCGGGTGTTTGCTTGAGGCTGGCTCCGGAATTACTGGAAGTCACATACACACCAAGCCAAAAAAAGCTGTTTTCACAACAAATATTAACCTTTTTACAGCCTGGTTCAAAAAACAACTCCAGTCTAAATCCCTTGTTTCACTATCGGCACACACTGTAAAGAGGGTGAATTTTTCTAACTTCGCAGTTCAGAGGATATTAAGATTGCAAGCTCTCCTAATCAGAGGCACAGCTCAGGTTATATGACTGATGGGTGCCCTATAGTTGTATTCGAAGCCCCCCTGTCACTTCCAATATGGCTTTGACAGCCAATTTGCGTCAAAATCTGTTTCAGAAACAGACGGGTGCCATCTGCTCTTAAGGTAAACAAAGAGGACCTCCTTCTCTCCAAAACTGGTATTCAGAAGTAAGGCCCCCTCATGGATCTCTTACCCCAGGCATGGTTAACATGTTGCACTTGAACCCTGCTCCAGGGCCTCTTACCATGACAGCCTTTAGGCAAGGCAGCCCCCACCACCAATGGCCTTATAGTAGAGTGGGGCACCAGTTGTGGTAATGTGTTAGTTCAAGTCTTGCCTTGCAAATTGTGCCAACGTGAATAATTGGCACACAAATAAGTTACAGTTTTAAAGTTTTTCAAGCAGAAAAAGTAAGATACTATGGCAGCTTAAAAATAATTTGTGCCTTATTAAAATCCCATACTGTTTATTTATTAGTTGTAGTTTCAACTTTTCCAAATTAAAGATTACTGTATCTGTAGATCAGGGGTCACCAGCTCTTTTGAGATCCAGGGCTACTTCACGGCAAATGAGTGGCACGAAGGGCTACTTGTCTGATAAAAACTTTCTGGACAAAATTGCACAGATCACTTTTTAATAACATTGATCATAGTAATAGTAGTTATACAATGTGAAGAGACTGCTCACAGGTCAATGTTAATTATTTCAAAATTATTATTATTATTAATGATTTACACAACAATGACGGTTGTAAGGAGCTTGGGCACCACGTTGGTGACCCTTGCTGTAGATGCCTCAGGCATGAAGAACTGTGATGCAGCCATTTGGTTTTTGTTTGTCCTGATATGAAATATTGCTTTCCACCAGCATGTGTAGAGGTAGTCAGTTTGGCCTCTCTGAGGCCCTCCTCACAAGAGGACGGACCCGTATCGTCTTGGCATCGGCATCAAAACATGTATCGCTATTTACTTATCGTATTGTGCATTTACATGACAATGCAAAACTGTAGTCGGGTTGCCCTTGGCGGACTCCACATCAACAAGTGCTTATGCATGCAAAACATGCTGCGTCTCTGCATGAGCACTTGTTGTTTCCGTAGCTGGTGTTGTTCATGCTCTCTGAGAAAATGTTGATATTATAGTCGAAGCAATATTTGTGGCTGCTGGAACAATATCAGAACCAGTCCACCTGCTGCCATTGTTGTTGTTGTTGTGTGTGACAACGTGGGTTGGGGGGCGGGAAGTAGGAGGGGGGCTATGAGGTCACCGTGTTTTCTGGACTTATCTGTTTATACCAAATACGGCATGGAGACGAATAGGCAGATACCTACCTGCAGACCAGTTTTTAAAAAAGATGCGGAGTCATGGACAAATACGTATCCCTGTGTGTCAATATCACCGGATCGGTAGTTTATTTTACCGGAGTTGTAGAAATTCGTACTTGTGTAAAGCCCACCTGAGTCTCTGAAGTAATCATTTCAGAGCAGGGTCAGGTGTGTGTGTGTGTGTGTGTGTGTGTGCGTGTGTGCGTGTGTGTGTGTGTGTGTGTGTGTGTGTGTGTGTGTGTGTGTGTGTTCCTGGTTGCCCCTGATTTGGAGCAGCTGGGGGAAGCTTTTTTATGTGCTGTGGCTCCAGCTGGCACTGGCTCATTATCCTCACCTTTAGAGTTTCAGGGCTTTCAAGTGTTTTGCAGTGTTTCCAGTGAACTGTGTTTTGGTCAAACACCCTAAACTCCACAATGCTCATAGTGGTAGTGGTCTCTGGGTCTTGTTTCTTACCCAGCTCTTTGTGTCAGGCATTTCGGGCCACTCTTAGTGTTTTCTGTTCGAGGAGGGTCTCCTGTTTCAATTTCTGTCAAGCTGCTTGGCAGTGGTGGTTTCGTTTCTTGTTTTCCCGAGCCTAGTTTCTGTTTAAGGAGCCTGTTTTAGGCCACGTTTACACGGAGACTCCAGCAAAGATTCTTCCTTTGTGTTTCCAAAAGCCACCTGCGTTTATATGAGGATGGGGTGAAAACAATCCGCGTTCATACGACTCCAAGAGGACAAGTCACAAAGATATAGTGGCCATGCCAAGCCAGCAGTTGGCGATGTGGATATATGTGTTTATGTGTGCTACTCAGAAAGCAGCCATCATTGTTCTGGTTGTTCTTTCTTTTTCTGCCCGACTAGAAGGGCTTAACCAGAAGTTGTGGCTGCGCGTAACCTTCACCTGAAACTGCAAGTGCGCATGAGGTGACGTCAGCATTTCACCCTGAATCGCTCTGCTCTATGTTTATATGCGGCTGGACGGAGGAGTGTTTTGAGAACTCTCCACTCCAGAGAGTGTTTTCAAAAGTTTGCAGACAAAATGCAATGTGATCTCATCTAAACGCAAGGCCAAAATGCAACGAAATGTTACTATATTTGACAGTTTTTGGCGTTGTGTAAATGCAGCCTAACTCTGCTCATTAGTACTTCCCCTTTTCCCCCCTTCCCTGTGATCTTCGTGATCTTAGTGGTTATCCCGTTGGGATAACTTTTAGGACCCCCCTTCTTGTCGTCCTCATTTATGTCCAACTTTCCCTGCTGTGACAGCATGCTATTGCAAGCCAAAAGGCTATCATGCACTACAGAGAGCACTAGGCAACAGATTTTGTGGTGTGCTTTGAATTCCTTTTTACTGACACTGTCAAGCCAATCATTAGAATTTCCCTCCTCATGTCTGTATTTTTGCATCCTTTTGACTTTTAGCTGAGCACCAACATTTTTACTCCTGCTTCCCAATGACTTTCTCCCCCAAATTAACTTAATCCGGGCTTAAAATCAACCAACCAACTGCCGCTATTAGTAGGCGGAAGGGAGCCTATGTTGAATTTGCGCAGACTGGTGCTGCATCCAAGGCAAACTGGAAATACAGGACAAATCACGTACCTTACTGATTCAAAACAACCAAAACTCGAGTTTGCAGGATGGATGGCCTGTGTCATTGAAATACTTTCCCAGAGTCTGACCAGGGTCTGCACAGCATCCTGAGGGCTGGTGCTGGCTGGGATCGTCCTCAGAGCAGGCCTCAAACCAGGGTCAAGGGGTAAACTGGAAGGCCCATTCTCTCTGCAGAGTCCTTTAGGACTTGTGACCAGATCTGAACAGATCAACTCCTCACATCAGCAGTGTGGTGAGGAAATCACACTTAAAATCATGAAAATTATGATTGAGAATCATGATAGATCTCACTGTGTTAGCATCAATGAGCCACACTAAAGGAGTCCCAACCAAGTATGGAGTGAATACAAATAAACAAACTTTACAGACCAACATTCCCGAATGAGAAATCATATTCATTGGTCTGATAAATGGTCTAAATTTGAAGTTTCATGATATATAAGCCATAAAAAATAACAGTTGAATTAATACTGATACGTCACTCTGTTTGGAGTTTAACTGCTCAGATAATGAGTGTCTATCTTCTGACAGACTGAGCTGCTGCTGTGGATGTGTCCCCTGGCGCTCAGACTTGCGCATCACCAGCCCTGAAAGGTTTAAAGCAGCCGAGGCAGCGTGTGGTCTCAGAGAGGAGCTGTGAGCGTCACAGCAGCAAAACTCCAGATCTGTCTGAGAGTGACACCGTGTTGTTTGTATCCTTATCACATGAACTTAAAGTTGTGGAAAGAGCTGATTCAGTGAGGGTTAATTCTGCTCTGATTTGTATCCTCTTCTGATAAAAGTGATGAACTCTTCACAAATTCTGTTTTTCACTTTTGGTTTTTACATTGAGATTGGGCTTTTGAAATACTTCGTCTTCTTGGTTTTAATGTGTGTGTATAGCTTGATTATTTGTGCTAACGTGCTGCTCATCGTGGTGATCTGTGTGCACAGGAGCCTCCATGAGCCCATGTATCTTTTCCTCTGCAGCCTGTTTGTGAACGAGCTGTGCGGCAGCACCGCGCTGTACCCCTTCCTCATGATACAGATCCTCTCTGATATCCACACAGTCTCTGTTAACTTATGTTATTTGCAGATCTTCTGCCTGTATTTGTATGTAAATGTGCAGTTTTATAATCTAGCTGCAATGTCTTATGACAGATATCTGGCCATCTGCTTCCCTCTTCAGTATCACACTCGTATGGCGTCTCAGAAGACTGCTGTGCTCATCGCTCTGTCATGGTTGTTCCCTGTTATGGCGATTACTATCATGATAGCATTGAATGCTTCTCTGCAGCTCTGTGGGAATATCATCGACAGGTTGTTTTGTGATAACTACTCTGTTGTGAAGCTGGCGTGCTCCGACACGTCCGCCAATAACATATACGGACTCATTTATACTTTTGTTGTGTTGTTGGGCCTAACTGTGCTGATCCTCTACACTTACTCAAAGATCCTCAGAGTCTGTTTCTCAGGCTCCAAACAGACGCGGCAGAAAGCTGTCTCTACCTGCACACCTCACCTGGTCTCTCTGCTCAACTTCTCCTTTGGCTGTTTCTTTGAAATCGCACAGAGCAGGCTAAACATGAGCAGTGCTCCCTTAATGCTACGTATTTTTCTCTCTTTGTACTTCCTCATTTTCCAGCCACTCTTCAACCCTTTAGTGTACGGACTGAGCTTAACCAAAATTTACTCCATCTGTAAAAGTCTGCTCATTAGAAAGGTGTGAGCTCTGCCCTGTTGTTTCCCCAGCCTGTGAAGGATGTGTGCTTTGACAGCTGCCTGCCTGAACAATAAGTGTCACATGTGTATGAGTTTATGTCTTTGAAAATAAATATCAAACAAAGGATGTGTTTTTATTTGATATCAGAGAAGGTTGGACAGTATGCATTTCTTAATGGCAGAAGAAACAAACCTTGGAGGGAGACATGTGGGAAAGACACTGTGTATAAATCATTTCAGAGTGCAAAGACAGCCTCACACAGAGGATTTGGTTTCGAACCAAGATTTATAGACAAATAAAAAAACAACTGAACGGCAAGAGATCAAATAACAGTTTGAAATCACACACACACAAAAAAAACAGGAAATATAAGTTAAATGATCAGATCAAAGAATCCAAAGTTTTGCATAAATTGACAGAATATTGAAGCAGTTTCAAAGGAAAACCTTCAAGTTTAAAACTTTAAAACTTCACATAGGTAAAGTTTGTCTTTATTATTTATTGAGCACAAAATCACAACAATTATTTGCTCATTAGCAGTGGTCACAGTGTCCTTGTCTGCGTCTGAGTCAGGAATATATGAAAAAACGTTTTTTTTCTAGCCCCACAAATCAGCCTTGACAGCTTTCACAAATCATCGCCTTATAAAATTATTGTCATTTTTTTCACTTTTTTATAGGAAACACAAAAAATTCTGAGCCATGTGTTGAATATATGATATGTTTTAGTTGTTTTACTCAACAAGGCTATAAAAACAGATTCCTATCGACAGACTAGTGACAGTGGGCCTCTTTTACAAATATGTATGCGCACATTTTCCCCTAAATTGTGCATACGAACAGTGATTCATCAATATTGTCTTACTTGAATTTGTTCTTACTCTGCAACGGATCGAGAACCTCCTCAGACACACACTTTAAAAAAATGTAATCACAGACCCTTTAAACAGAATGCATGACGTATACTTCAGCTACTATCAGAAAAAGAAAATTATGGAAGCATATTATATGCAAGAATATATGCACATTATTTGAGTCAAAATGAAAAATTTATGTCAAGAAATTTAATTTTTCATCTTCAAGACTGCGCTTCATGTGACATTTAAATAACAATGAAAAGGATGTTTACGTTTTCAAGAAGAGGGGGGAGATACCGAGGCAGAGCTGCTGTGAGTGACCCTGATGGAGCTGGAGAACACTCACTGGCGTCCTGCATGGGAGTTAATGACTGTTGTGATGGCAGCTTCGCCTCCGCATCCCTCCCCTCTCAAGACAGTCAAGGCAGTCAGTAATAACACAGACATGAAAGATGATTGTTTTAGCAGCTTTCAGTCTGCAAACTGTAGCTTTGTCCAAATAGATTCTGGGCTCATTGGCTTATTATTCATCACCGGCTGTTCTCAGTATGATCACAAGCAGAATTAAACCTTGTCCAGTGTTCTGAGGAAAGGTGGTTACAAGGAACGGCCTGCCTGATCTAAACCTGAGTGCTGATTTATTATTAGACTTTGGTGAAAGCCCTAAGTGAACCTAGTATCAGACCACCTTAGACCAAAACCCAGTATTCCACTTGTAACGGTTTCATCTGATTAGCTATTGTAAGTCCCAGACTCGTAGTGAAGAGAGGAGCAGAGCTGTCAGCTGATCACCACCAGGTGGCATGTTAGCCCAGATTACAGAGTGTACTGCCTGGCAGACCTGGTTAATCTGAACACGTAGGGTGAACTGGGACGGTCTGGCTAAGGCCTTGTCCTGGGGATCTCAAGCCCCGCATTTTACAGCATTTCCACTGACTGATCCCAGGACAGATCCCCAAATAACCGAGACAAGCTGCCCCACTTTTTGGGACCCTTTCATATGGGTGCCAGACTTAACGGATCCGATCTTGGAAGATGGAGCTACAACACTGCAGACCGTTGATTGGGCACACAGACTTCTCTGAAACAAAGCTTGATTGCACTTTGTATCAAAGAGCTACATTCCAATCACAAAGAAGATGAAATGCTGGATGTCTTTCGTCCATGCTCTTTGTGTTTGCCAGCCCAGAGGTCTATGGAAGTCACGACAGGTCTTTGGTGGCGCTGGGGGATGTATCTTCAGTGGTTCTGTAGGCTTCTTCAGGCAGGTATCAGGCAGAATTCAAAGCGTGTGGAATAAGAGTGAACACCTCTAAGTCCGTAGTTTCAGTATCTTGGGGTCTCTTTTTACAGTAAGGGTAAACTGGACAATGAGACTGACAGAAGGGTTGGTGCTTGAGCACTTCCAGACCCCACCTCTGGTATTCAATAGAGAATAAGGGTTCTGGACAGAGTTTTGATCTGGATGTTCAATTTCCCCCAGATCTTTGATGGATCTTCGTTATAGTATTTGTGTTTTAAGGCCACATTCTTTAAGGCTTCTGTTGTTTACTGAGTGATTCACTGACATGCTATCAGTTACTGATGGCTGTCTCCATTATATGTTGATTACACTTTAGATCATTAAAGCTCCTGTTCTGATCGTATTGAAAGATTTCCGTTATGTATGTCAAATGTATTTCATACTGTCAGTTAGATAAAAGAAAATAGATTACACCAAATATTGATGTCACTACTGAAACCTGTTTCTGAACCACCAACCTAAAGTCTTTGGTTCTGACACCCTCTAGTGGACAGTACAGCGAACTTCATGTCGTGATATGAACAAGAAGTACATACAAACATTTTACATACAAACTTCCTTTTCTCTCTTAAAGCAGGAAAAAAAAACACAATACACACTTTGAGTTAAACATTGAAAATGGCTTTAATGTTGGTATTTTTCAGCTGGTCTGGGTTAATTCTCTGACTGATGAGTAATATTAAACAAAACATATTAAAACGACACTTTGGTTACCTGATTAACATTCACTGTTTATCTGCAATAAGGTTAAATAAATCAACATAACTGGACTCACATCATTATGCCATCCAATATACTTCCAGTATTCAAACCATGCAGTCGTTTGCACATGTCCATATTCATTCTTATTCTTCTGGTAACATGAACTGTGTAATCCTCTAGATTAGTAGTTGTTTTTCCTATTTCTAATATTACTGATTTTTACACTTTGTAAATTTTATTTAATGGTGTTTTTGTGTGAAAGTAACGTGCTGAAAATTCTCTAAATAAAGCGTGAATGCAGACCGACATCAGATTTTTTCGGTGGGAGTCCGTTTATTTGTGTTTTTGGTCAAGTAAAAATTGGCCCCGTCTGAGTGCAGAGGAAACCGGCAGAGGAGCAGGGAGGGGGTGTTTGGTGCGAGCGCCCTGGGCGCAGCTGTCACGTAAGCTTGCGATCTTATTATCCTCTGAACAGCGGCATTGGAAAAAAATTCACCACCCATACAGCGGGTGCCAGTAGTAAAATTAGTGACTCAGACAGGAGATGTTTTTTGAACCAGGCTGTAAATAGGTTAATTTCTTCCTTTTTTTCTGGCTTGTTTTGGCTTGGTGTGTATGTGGCTTCCTCTACTTTCGGAGCCAGCCTCAAGCGAACGCTCAAGAAACAGCAGATTTTAGCACTTAAGCATTGTCTCATATTCTCAGACCAGAGGTTGCCGCTTGGGCACAAACTTACAATGTTTACTTGTCATCATGTTTGAATCAATAGCGCTGCATAACTGTACTGATAAATACTTTACCCTGTGGCATTGTGTCCAGTAAAAGTTGTCTTAAACAAAGATAACTTGTTTCAGACGGTCTCCATTTAATTCCAAAACAAAAGCCCCGTTTCCACCAAGCAGACCGGTTTGGTTCGTATCAGTACGGCGCACATTTTATGGCGTTTCCACTGACTCATCCTGGGACAGATCCCAAACCGAGACGAGCCGTCCTACTTTCTGGGACCCTTTCGTATGGGTGCCAGACTGAACCGATCCGATCTCAGTAGGTGGAGCTACAACACTGCAGACCGTTAATTGGGCAAAGAATTGTCACTTACCCTGCGACAGCGGCTGCATTTCTCCTAGCGGCACACAGACTTCTCTGAAACAAAGCTTGATTGTACTTTGTATCAAAGAGCTACATGCCAATCACAGAGAGGACGAAATGCTGCATGTCTTCCATCTATGCTCTTTGTTTACTGTGTCGTGTTTTTCTACTTCATTGGATTTATTAGCGGGGTAAACTGTGTTGCGCTGCTACGGCGCCACGCTATTAATTAACAGCTGCGACTTTCGGCATCAGGCTTACATGCCACCTACCATGAGAGGGCACAGTTTGCTGTGGAAACGCAAACGGGGTCAGGCTTAACTGTATCAAACCGTACTGAACTGAACTAGATGGGTTGGTGATAAGGCGGCTAAACACACGCCTTGTTAAAAAGTCACGTCTTCACAACAGTGTGCATGAGACTCCAGGCCAGAAGGTAGCGAGGCAGTCGGAGTAAAACAGATCCTCCACAAAGCATATTTTACTATTTTTTAGCATTTAATCCTTGGCATTCATTGTGTACAGCAAAGAAAGATTTTCATTATACAGGAAAACATGTTTCTATACTGTGCACAGGACAAGAAATACTTTGAATCTTTGAAAATATTGTCTTTAATAGCTACTGAAGGTTGGGAACCTCTTCTGTACAGTTGATGCAGAAGGAAAAACCTGTGTCTTTTAACAATAAGTTCAAATTAACCTTTACACCATGAAAAAAAGACTCGTCCAGGTCATTACTGGGCTCCTCTTCTCTGGCAGTTGAAACCAGGAGGGTCCAAACTTTATCACAGAGTCCAAATCTAATTTAGTGAAATATACTGAGGCCTCTCCCTGACATATTCGTTGCCTGAGGATGTTTTTATGGCAGGATCAGGATCTGGATTTTATTAGGATTATTTATCATATTCAGCTGTAAGATTTCTTGAGTTTCTGCTACGGACTGTATGATTAAAGGACATAGTCTCTGTGACGTCACCTGTATGTGTCTGCAGTAGAGCTTTGAAGCCCTATACTGACAGCTATGAGGTGTCTGCTTGTCAATCAGCTGGGCTGTGCCTTTGGTTTTACAAACGTACATTCTTGATATCTTCTAAACTGCTGTTTTAGTATTTAAACAGACTAAGCACAGTCCAGATATTGCTTAGTGAGACCTTACTTGGCAAATTTTGGTTTGGTTTGCGACCCTGACAGAAAAATGTAAATAAACACATCATAAAGCCCATGATTCATTAAAGTGCCAAAAATAATGCTATGGTAATGTGTCAATGTTGGGTGAAAGCTGAGGGTCGTATGAAAATGGATTTTGGGCCTGACTCCAGACATGTCTTATCCTGGCGGTGTCCTTATTTTTGATCTTCAAATACGTTGATTAGAAACAGTCACAAAGGGAGTGTCACAGTTCGGACTGACGACACGTTCTCAAAGTGAGAGGAGAAAGTTTCATTAAAACTGAATGTAAGGACACACACACACACACACACACGCACACATGCAGTCATTACATCAACCAAATACCAGATCTTTACATTTGACACGTATTTTGGAGAGTTTGAGTCCGTATATGATGGGGTTGAAGAGAGGCTGACAGGTGAGGAAGTATACCGATAAAAAGATGCGCAGCATGCTGGGGACACTGCTCATGTCAAACCTGTTCTGAACTATCTCGAACAATGCCCCACATGAGAAATTCAACAGAGAGGCCAGGTGAGGTGTGCAGGTAGAGACCGCTTTCTGTCTGGTCTGTTTGGACCCTGAGAAACAGACTCTGAGGATCCTCATATAGGTGTAGAGGATCATAAGAACAGGACATGAGACAGTGACAGAGGCAGAGATAAGTCCATACACATTAACACCTGTCGTGTCGTAGCACGCCAGTTTAACAACAGAGTAGTAATCACAGTACACTTTGTGTATCACATTCCCACACAGCTGTAAAGGAGCAATCAGTGAAGTTATGACAACAACAGCAAGAAAGGGGATTAACCAGCTTAGAGCAATGAGAGTGCACACTTTGCTGCTGGTCATCCGGGTGTTGTACTGCAGAGGGAAACAGATGGCCAGGTACCTGTCATAGGACATGATTGCAAAGCTAGAAAACTCAACACTACCATAAGAGTAAACACAGTAAATCTGCAGGAAACAGAAGGGGGCAGAGATCATGTGAGAGTCAGAGAGAGTCTGAACCAGGAGGAGCAGAAAGAGTCCGCTGCTGCCATACAGCTCGTTCACAAACAGGCTGCAGAGGAAGATATACATGGGCTCATGGAGGTTCCTGTTCACACAGATCACCACCATCAGCAGCAGGTTGGACACAAGGATCAACACATATAAAAGCAGAACAATGAGGAAATATAAATATTTCAGGTGTCCGCTGTGAAAGTAAGCACTGAGTGTGAAGTATGAAATCTGGGTCGAGTTCACCATTATCATCCTTTCAGCTTTGGGATCGGCCTCAGCAGGGAGAAGAAGAGGCCACATAACAACGCATCAAAGCACTTTAAATATTCAGAAACAGAACTTTTTTACTTCAATAGAGAAGCAAACATCACAAATACGGTACACCAAGCCTCAAACAGAGGAGTCAGCTGCTCACAAACCATCATTCACTCCACTGTATGAGCTCCAACAGTCACCTGGTCCATGACAGGGTGTTCAATCCTCATCCACATCCTTGAGTGAATCTGATCAGCCCTTCTTGACAGACTTACCTCTTTAACACATCTGCTCTACTCAATAAGCCCAACCCATCACCTCCTCATCATCATGTTTACGCTTCACTGACCAGTGGCAGAATCACCCCAAAGGTCCCCTGCGACCAAAATAGACGATAGAGTCAGTCTACCATCACTGGTACAACATCAGGTCAGGCCCACAACCCTTCAGGGAGGTTTCACCCTCCCTTTAGCTCAGGGGTCATCCACTACATTTGTCCAAGGGCCAAACCATTTGTTTCTGCAGACGCTATCACCTGTATTGCTGTTAGCCACTAGAGGGCAATAATAATGATATAATTATAATAATGATACATTTTATTTGTGGGCGCCTTTCATGACACTCAAGGAACACAATCAATAACATACAAACAACAAACAGCAGAAGTGAGGATGGTGGGGGCAAACAGAAAAGGCTAGACAAAATAAATGAGTTTTAAGATGTGACTTCAAAGTGGACAGACAGGTAATGTCCCAGATAGTTTGGGGAAGAGAAGAGACGGGGGGCTGATGCACAAGCAAGCGTGACTTATATCCGGTTTAAAATAGGGTGGCATGTAAACTTTTGGTTACTTAAGAGTGACATGCTACCTTATGTTGATTGAAGGTTTGTCATCAAATCATCTAAAATGGTTCATTTCCGTTGCTGTGTGGTTGATGCTAATAGTTATTTTCATATTTTCTATTGTGGCTTGATGTGTGATTGCTCCTAGGTGTTCTCTCCACAACAGGATGACAGCTCTTTCAGCCATCTCCTCACCACTGCTGTGTGATTTAAGAGACATATAACATGTTGAATGGATTTAAAATGAATCTCTTGTGATTAAGTTTTGTACTAACTGCTAGCATATCAATGCAATTTCCAATGTACTTTAGCATCAAGCTAGTGCTCTATATCGTTCAGAATCAGAAGCAGTTACATCCCTTCCAAGACATAGAGGAAAACAAACTTAGACATGAGAAAACGAACAGGAAAGGGATAAACCTAGGAGCCGCCAGCTGCCCAGCACCCCTTTGCAATAACTATGAAATAACAACATTGGGAGAAGAAAGGGGGAAAAAAAACTCAATTCCAGACTATTCCCAACAGGAGGCGTAGTTTGAGATCAAGAAAAAAAAAACACCTCAGCATAAAAGCACATGATAACAGCGGACAAAAACTCGAAGACTTGCTCAAGTGTCATTGCTTAGCCTTGAAGGGGAGCGTGCGCAGCCTTACTCGGGCACGTGCACATCAACCCTCTGAAGCTGAGCTGTAACTGAGCCAAAGAAGGCGTTGAGTCCAAGGTTGTGTGTGTGCCATGTGACTTCATTTGTGTGTATGTGTAAGCCCATGGACTACATCCCTACCCAGACTCAACAATGTTTTTGCCGTCTGATGGTGATAAGGCCACGTCTGCTGTTGAGATGACCCCGAAGAGTTCTGATCCAGAAACAAGTTCACAGGAGTAAGGTGTGGTATGGGAGGGGGTAGAGCATCTGTCTGCATACCATCCAGGAGAGTAGAGCACTATCAGCCTACCAAGGCTGACATAGAGGAGCCGAAAGAGAGATAAAGATTTGTTTGGGTCAGGCAGACTGTAAAATTTTCCGTCTGCTTTTGAGTTTTACCAGTCATCTCTGTGGCGATCCAAATGACCTAATTGGGTGGCCCATTACATACGAGCCGAGCTGACAATTTCTCCGAGTTGTTATCGGTCCTATCCTGCCTGTGATTAAGTTCGCATATCGCTTGAGTCTGAGTATTGACAGCCCTGCACAATCCCTCAGTGATGGGCTTGTTATTGATTCCCAAAACTGCAGCCTGCGTCTTCTGAAGTTTGCAATAAATCAGGAAACCGCCAGCTTTAAACAGCAGAAAGCCTGTTATCATAACTCCAAAAATGTAGAAATCTCCGACATCCTCGGCGGAAAGGATCGTCAGGCATAGTACCTCCACATATCCCCGGAGTCAATCGTATACCCGGCTGCAAACGTTCCGCCCCTTAGCCCAGTTTCCTGAGAAAATTTGATCAGTTACGTTGACAGACCAGCCGATCAAATCCATTATTGTAGGTTTTGGATAGGATACAAAGAGAGGCTCTGCTAGTTCAGACAGGGACAGACCAAGAACAAGCAGGGCAGATAGGGAGGAGGGAGCTAGAAGAAAAGCATCCGCCTTCGCTGAGGGCAGAAGATAAAGAGCTATATGAAATGTTGAATGAATAAAAGAATAAATCTCTTTTGTGAGAGTATTACACTTGTTTGTGTGTTCAAGATGAAAGTTGATATTTTGCTTGAAAACTGAAGTTTTTTTGTTGTGTGCTAACTGTTAGCATATCAGTGCAGTTTACCTTTGTACATTAGCGTAGTGCTAGGTTTTTATATAAGAGCTCCTAATTTACAAAAAAAAAAAAAAACAAACCTGCATCTAGAAGTCTTACATGTTGAATGTATGGAATAGGAATCTCTTGTAAGAGACTTCTGAATCAGTGAGATCTCAGGGAGATCTCTTGTAGCCCCCAGCACACTGAATGTCTTTGGATCTTTAGTCTTCGCTTCAAAACTTCATTATTGAAGCTCGTTAACTTCACCCTGAGGTCAAAGGTCATCCCAGTCTGTAAACATGTGCGTCTTCTAAGTGAAATTGTAAATTGTAAACATGTGTGTCCCTGAGGCGCCCCCTCATCAGCTGCAGCTCACACTAAATCCCCCTGAAGCTAATTACTGTTAATGAGACCTCAGACCTGCTACTTTCAGGAAGCAGGTCCTCCACCCATAATGACCTCCCCCCAGACCAACTCAGACCAACACTACACACACACACACACACACCTCAGACCAACACACAGCTTGGAGCTGGCGCTGAAAAACAAGTACTCACAGAAAATCTCAGCTGAGCTGGAAAACTTAGTGAACTAAACATCAACTCAAATCTAAACTAGCAAAAACCTCCACTCCAGGCACTGACAGCCAAAACACACCAGACGTGGCTGAACATCTTAATGCCAAAAGCCACACCTGTTAAACAATAGCACGACGCCGTAGCAGCACGACACAGTGTACCCCACTAATAAATCCAACGAAGAAGAAAAACACGACTAAGTAGACAAAGACCAACGATGGAAGACATGCAGTATTGATGAATCTACCGACCAATTAACAGTCTGCAGTGTGTTGCTCCACCTTCCGAGAGCAGATCGGTTCAGTCTGGCACCCATACAGAAGGGTCCCAAAAAGTGGGATGGCTCGTCTCGGTTATTTGGGGATGTGTCCCGGGATAAGTCAGTGGAAATGCCGTAAAATGCGTGCCGTACCGAGACAAACCAAACCGGACTGCTTGGTGGAAACGCGGCTTTTGTGTTTCATCCCAAACCCTTTGTTGTGTAAATGATCCGCGTGACTCCAGTTGTCTGGAGGTCCTGACACGGACTGGACTGAACACACAGCCAGACAGATCACATTCAAGCTACTGCAGAATCACTTCCTCATTCCAGCAGCAAGTAAAGTGACATGAAACAACAGGAGAGAATACAAAATGAAACCAGACACAATGAATATGAAAGACTGCTGCCACCTGCAATGGTCACTTTGTCACTAGTTTACGAGCCTGGTAATGATGGACAAGCTCCGCCAGACCATTCTCCAACCTGCCTCTGTTCTGCAAGAGGCGCCAATGAGTTAAAGTGAATGAGTCTCGACTGAGGGGCCGTTTACACCACAACGGTTTTAGGGTGAGACGCAAAAGTTTTTTTTACGTTTCAGCCTTGTGTTTACACGGCCTAAAATGCAAACTTTTGAAAACGGCCTCCAGAGTGGGATTTTTCTGAAATGCTGCCGACACTGTTGCCGTATAAACAGTAAGCTGGCGTTTTTAGTGGAATGATGACGTTACACTCCATGTTGTGCTTGTGCAGCTCAATCAGCTGAATCTGCTGACTGTCTTTCAACAAAATGTGCATCTGTTGCTCCACTTTTGAACTTAGTATTCCCCAATTCACCAGATGACCAGCTCAACTCTACTTGGGTGGAGATCTCCTTGAGGGTGTGGAGCAGGTTCAGCACTAGTTCAAAATCTTTGTGCGGATATTCAAAGCCCACTTTGGTGAGGCACATATTTATCCGTGAGCTTTCAATCCCTATACCTCAAGCTGGTCACTGAGGTCCTCTGACCAGGGGCTCCTGGCTGTGACGCGGACAAGGTTGAAAACCAGAGGAGGCCGAGTGTTTCAATTTGTGGCTCCAAACCTCGGGAACTTACTACCCTTGAACTTGCGAACACTTGCCTCTGTGCACATTTTTAAAAGCCAGGTAAAGACCCACCTGTTCAGGCAGGTGTTTGCACTGCCTGTAATTGACTGTTGCCTGTTGCCTGACTTTCAGCTGAGAAAAGTGTGATAGAAATTAAAGTTTTCTTACTTAATAACTTGTTCATAACTGAATGATCTAAATGCCTGTCTGAATCCTTCTTGTTTCAGAAAAACAATCTGTGACGTGGATTTGGTGACAGAGATCCGGAGACAGTAATCTGTGTTTGATATGACCTAAGGGAGGCATGTGTGTGTGTGTGTGTGTGTGTGAGTGTGTGTGTGTGTGTACTTGTGGGGTATAAACCAGGTTACGCTGAAGCCTCAAGTTAGCAGAGGAGAAGTGTGTGTCTCTGTGTGATCCTCTGCAGCTGGTTAGGTGTGTTAGTGTGTGTTGTGTTAGCAGAGTAAGGAAGGGTGAGGTTTGCGCTGCTTTGGGGCACCATGTGACGGTTTGTTCACAGCAGACTGGTGATGATGAGTTCAATGAGTGCTGATGTTCTCTGATAACCACTTTTCTTTGCCAACAGGAAGAACGATGATGAACTCCACTGTGTATCACTTTGTGCTCAGCACCTATGTGGATGTAGGAAACCTGAAGTACTTGTTCTTCTCTCTGACTGCGTTGTTGTACCTCACTATCATAGTTCTCAACATGTTTCTCGTGGCGGTGATCTGTGTGCACAGGAGCCTCCATGAGCCCATGTATGTGTTCCTGTGCAGCCTGTTTGTCTCTGAGGTGTACGGCAGCACCGGGCTGTTCCCTCTGCTCCTGGTCCAGCTGCTCTCTGACGTCCACACTGTCTCTGTTTCTTTCTGCTTCCTGCAGATCTTCTGTCTGTTTACATACGCTCAGGCTGAGTTTTGTAACTTAGCCATCATGTCCTACGACCGGTACCTGGCCATTTGTCATCCTCTGCAGTATAACACCCTCATGACCTTTAATAAGGCGGTGATCTGTGTGTGTGTGATCTGGGTTTTCTCTTTGACTAAATTCTTAATTTCTCTGTCTCTGAGTGTAACTCTGCCCCTCTGTGGGAACGTCATCCACAGTCTGTACTGTCACAACTATCTGGTGGTGAAGTTGGCCTGTTCGGACACTAAAGTCAATAACATTTATGGAGTCTTTGGCACTATCCTCACAGTCATGGTTTCTCTGCTTCCCATTGTGTATTCATACTGTAAAATCCTCCAGGTGTGTTTTTCTGGCTCCACACAGACCAGAAGAAAAGCAGTCAGTACCTGCGCTCCTCACCTGGCCTCCCTCATCAACTTTTCTTTCGGCTGTATGTTTGAAATCCTTCAGGCCAGGTTTGATACGGCTAGCATGCCCAGCATGCTGCGCATCATCATGTCTCTTTATTTCCTCCTCATCCAGCCGGCCCTGAACCCCATCATGTATGGCCTGCAGCTGTCCAAGATCAGGAAGATATGTAAGCATGTTCTGTGTCCTGGTGTCTTGTCTAAGGACAAAGAGACTTTGTAGGTGTTGAAGAAGAGAGCGCTGATAACATCCTAAGTCAATATTGTTTTTCATTGGGGGAAGATGGGGTCTGGCTCAGCTGGTCTATCAATACCAGGCTGGTAAACTACTGTAGGTGACAGCGGTGCTTTCTTTGGAGGAGAGATCAAGTTGCATGTCAGAAAAGAACAGGCAGCTTACACTCAAACAGAGAATATGTTGCGGCAGATCATAGAGGAAGAGTGTTGCAGTTGTGAAGAAAGACGATGGAGGTCATGGAAAGGATCAATGGATGGAGCGCCTGGGACGAGTGCAATTTGGAATAGTGTTTTTTTTTTTTAAATAGAAAACAGAAAAAGACATGAAAAAGGAGTGTCTACTCTTCTTAGGTAGTTCTAGTGTTTATATAAAACAAGATATTCTATGGGTCTTGAAAGATCAGTCAAAATGCTCTGAAACTTTACAGCCAATGAGTTAAAAACATTAATGATAATATCTGTTCATTAACTTTACTGAAACAAAAAGGTTTAAAGAGAGAGAGAGAGAGAGAGCCCCCCAAACAACCTGAGTCCACACTGAGTTAAAAACTATTACACATTAAACTTTTATATAATAAGTTAAAAACTGTTTAAAGTCATTTTCAAACTTGTTAAGAAGTCATACAGTGAACATATTCCTTCAAATAGTCAATAATACTCTGTTCAAAGATCTGCTGGCTTTAATTTAGATAAACGCAGAAATGAATGTGGTAAATTATTATTCATGTTGGTTATAGGACTGTATGAACCATAAAAAACAGGAACCTTTTGAAATGTTTTTGTTGATGATTGTTAATATTTTTTAGAACTTCGACTCATTTAAGTTTTATTTGCAGCTGTTTACAAAATAAATATTTGAAATATTTGAAATTTGAATTGTTTCTATAACGTCCAATTTGACCTTTGATTCAATTTGGTATATGATGACTTAATCTGAACGTGGGCGGAGGGTACGCTCAAATCTTATGCCAGGTCTGAAATCATGTACACAAGTTTCATGTCAGAGTAGGAGTGTGGTACAGCGAGGAAAATCTGTCTGAAGAATTATTAGATCAGATGAGTGCAGAGCATATTTAGACAGACTAACAGAGGTTCACAGGTTAATACTTAGATAGTTGAATTAGATATTATGCCAAGAATTTAACTCACATTTCACTCTTCTTTTACCAAATCAAGAGCAGCGGGAAGCTCGTTTCTACACCTAGATCTGATAAATGAGGGTCTGTGAGTGGATCTTTGAGATCTCTGCACATCATCGTCTTTGTGAGTGACCACAAGCTCTCAGTCATGTTGAGACCAGGTGAGCAGGCAGGCCAGTTCTTGAGGTGATCACCCTTAAAGGTCCCGTATTCTGCTCCTTTTCTGCAGTTTAATATGGATCATTGATGTCTTCATGAAATGGTAGTAACATGTCTTGGTCCAAAAAGCCAATAAATCAAGCACAGCAGCATTGTTTCCAGGCTCTCATAGCCCCTCTGTTCAGAACGCTCTGATTTAGTGGGCGTGGCCTTCATATGTAAATGAGCCACCGCTGATACCGCCCCGCTCTTCAGCGTCACTGAGAGCGGCGCCACGAGCTCCGAGTACACAATGTTTAGAAAACAATGAAGCACGTTTACCGTAACATTACAGGCTAAAACAACAGGCTAACTGCAGCTAAAGTTAGCATCCTGAAGCTAACACAAAGACAGGGGGACACTGAGGAAAAGCTCTTCCATCTGCTCCACAGCACACAGCATTTAAAATGCTCACATTTCCAGGGTCCCAGGTTTGTGGGTGGATGGTTGGTTGGTAATGCGCCTGGATTCAGGACCAGTCTATTGGCTAGCCCTCTGTTGGACTGTCCAAAGTTGGAAAAGCAGTCGGCCATGAAGTGACTAGAACACACATGCACAGTTTTACTGAGTGTAGCTGGAACATTTCTCTCATAAATGAACTCTAGACACTTAGTCTGTCTTCTTCTGAGATGGGAAGCTTGTGCATGGAACTATGTGGCTGTTTACAGCCAAAAACAGAGCAGTGATGGCTCTCCAACTTCAGCATTCTCCAGCAGTGGGGAGGGGAGTGGGCAGGGAGGGGGTTCGGGGGTATCTGCTCCGGTGGACCAATCAGGTCAGACTTGCTCCTGATTGGTCAAAAAAAGGGAATCGCTGATGTCGGCAAATCCCCAAAATCCAAACAGCTAGTTTTAGGTCAGGATTTTACATTCACAAGCTCTACTAAGTACAGGTTTTGTCATTACAAATCACATTTTGTGGGCTGGGAAGCCCACAAAATGTGATTTTTGCATAATATGGGACCTTTAACCCTCTGAGATGCCAACCAGTCTTGAGAATAATGTGAGGCATGCAACGGTGCATCGATATGCATGGACGTAACTCGTGTATCCTGTCACCCTTTCCAGCACTTTCACATGATAAGTTTTCTTCAGTGGAGGTCTTGACATTGCCTTTTGAACCTTTGCCCCTTGTCTTAGCAACCAAAATCCGGTAGACCAAAGTACATCCCGTAAACCTGGGTACATCCAGTAGACCTTGGCATATCTAGTAAACCAGGGCACAGTCAGTTGACCTGGGTACATCCTCTAGACCTGGTACATTCAGTAGACCCAGGAACATCTACTTAGACCCATGCACAGCCAGTCAACCTGGGCACATCCACTAGACCCAGGTACATCCTCCAGACCTGGTACATTCAGTAGACCTAGGAACATCTACTAGACCTGGGTACATCATGGAGCCTTTCAGCCCCAAAGACATCCTTCCTGTTAGCCAAGGCTCTTTTAGAAACCTCTGGTTTGATTCTCGACAGTTCTCAGCTGTATTAGGACGAGCTGAGGACTTGGGATGGAAACAATTCACTTGAATTATTACCAGTAAATAATTTGCAAAGCACCAAAATTGATTTTTATCATCTTTTCGACAGCAGTCGCACTTACGGTCTGGGTTGTAGAGAGAAGTGAAGGCGAGGCCCAACTGTTTTCTGAGTACTGTGCCTACAGAGGACATAAGGTGGTGTGTGTAAGGGAAAGTAGGCTCAACCTCTGTTTAACGTCATGGTCCAGCTGTAACGCAAAGATGTTCATCATGATCAGCTTTATGTTTGTCGTCAGAAAACTTTGCTCTGATGGTCTTCATCAGGATCACATGATGTAGAGGCTTGTGTGTTAGGAACACTTAAAAAACAGCTTAAAAAAGATAAAGTCAGAGAGAGAAGCTTCAGATGACTGGGGTTATCCCCTGAGACGCTGAGGGGTGGGTGAGGGGCGGGATGTTTCGTCACAGTGGGTATAAAGCAGGATCTCTGTCCGCTGCTCATGCTGGTGGCTGCAGGAACCCGTCTCTCCTGGTGGGTGAGTGTTTGTGTCTGTAACTGTTTCATGGTTTCAGATTTCTCTCAGGACCAGGATAAATGCCTGCTCAGTTTTCCTCCTCCCTCCTGCAGGGCTTCAAGCGTGGAGCTCATCAAACATGAAGAGACGTCCGTTGCTGCCTGACCACTGTGGCTGAAACTTTGATTCATTATGGGTTAAAACTGTAAGAACAGTTTCAAACTGACCTTGGACCTCCAGAGGAACGATGATGAACTCCTCTGTGTATCACTTTGTGCTCAGCACCTATGTGGATGTCGGAAACCTGAAGTACTTGTTCTTCTCTCTGACTGCGTTGTTGTACCTCACTATCATAGTTCTCAACATGTTTCTCGTGGCGGTGATCTGTGTGCACAGGAGCCTCCATGAGCCCATGTATGTGTTCCTGTGCAGCCTGTTTGTTTCTGAGGTGTACGGCAGCACCGGGCTGTTCCCTCTGCTCCTGGTCCAGCTGCTCTCTGACGTCCACACTGTCTCTGTTCCTTTCTGCTTCCTGCAGATCTTCTGTCTGTACACATACGCAAAAGTGGAGTTCTGTAACTTAGCCATCATGTCCTACGACCGGTACCTGGCCATCTGTCATCCTCTGCAGTATAACACCCTCATGACCTTTAATAAGGCAGTGATCTGTGTGTGTGTGATCTGGGTTTACTCCTTCATAAAGTTCTCAATAACTCTGTCTCTGAGCGTAACTCTGCCCCTCTGTGGGAACGTCATCCACAGTCTGTACTGTCACAACTATCTGGTGGTGAAGTTGGCCTGTTCGGACACTAAAGTCAACAACATTTATGGAGTCTTTGGCACTATCCTCACCATCCTGGTCCCTCTGCTTCCTATCGTGTATTCATACAGTAAAATCCTCCAGGTGTGTTTTTCTGGCTCCACACAGACCAGAAGAAAAGCGGTCAGTACCTGCGCCCCTCACCTGGCCTCCCTCATCAACTTTTCTTTCGGCTGTATGTTTGAAATCCTTCAGGCCAGGTTTGATACGGCTAGCATGCCCAGCATGCTGCGCATCATCATGTCTCTTTATTTCCTCCTCATCCAGCCGGCCCTGAACCCCATCATGTATGGCCTGCAGCTGTCCAAGATCAGGAAGATATGTAAGCATGTTCTGTGTCCTGGTGTCCTGTCCAGGGACAAAGAGACTCTGTAGGTGTTGAAGAAGAGAGCGCTGATAACATCCTAAGTCAATATTGTTTGTCAGTGGGGGAAAGTCGGGGTCTGGCTCAGCTGGTCAACAATATCAGGCATGTAAACTATTGTAGGTGACAGCTGTGCTTTCTTTGGAGGAGAGATTAAGTTGCATGTCAGAAAAGTACAGGCAGCTTACACTCAAACAGAGAATATGTCGTGTCAGATCATAGAGGAAGAGTGTTGCAGTTGTGGGGGAAGACGATGGAAGTCATGGAGAGGATCAATGGATGGAGCGCCTGGGACGAGTGCAATTTGGAAAAGTACTTATTTTCTATCTTTTTTTTTATAGAAAAAAGAAAAGACATGAAAAAGAAGTGTACTTTTCTTAGGTAGTTCTAGTGTTTACATAAAAGAAAATATTCTGTGGGTCTTGAAAGATCAGTCAAATGCTCTGAAACTTTACAGCCAATGAGTTTAAAACATTAATGATTAAATCTGTTAATTAACTTTACTGAAACAAAAAGGTTTAAAGAGACAGAGAGAGAGAGAGAGAGAGACAGCCCCCCAAACAACCTGAGTCTACACTGTGTTAAAAACTGTTTAAAGTCATTTTCAAACTTGTTAAGAAGTCATACAGTGAACATATTCCTTCAAATAGTCTGCTATAGTTTAGATAAACACAGAAAAGAATGTGGTAAATTATTATTCATGTTTGTGATAGGACTGTATGAACAATAAAAACCAGGAACCTTTTGAAATGTTTTTGTTAGTTATTAATATTTTTTTGAACTTTGACTAAAATAAGTTTTCTTTGCAGCTGTTTACAAAATAAAACCTCTAATTTTTGTGAAATGATTGAAATTTGAATTGTTCCTATAACGTCCATGCTGCGCATCATCATGTCTCTTTATTTCCTCCTCATCCAGCCGGCACTGAACCCCATCATGTATGGCCTGCAGCTGTCCAAGATCAGGAAGATCTGTAAGCATGTTCTGTGTTCAGGGACAAAGAGACTCCGTAGGTTCAGAAGAAGAAGAAATGAATACAGATAATATTGTGAAGAGCAGCAGAGAAAATGAGCAGCTGTGTTGCAAGTCAAATAAAAGCCTTGAACATCCCCATGTCTGTCTAACACTGTGGGCTCTAATTTCGTGGCACAGCGCAGGGGGCGCAAGCTTTTGGTTTTGGTTTGACACCCCAAGATTTTCAGTGGCACTTGAAGAGATAAGCACTGATGCAGAGATGTTCCAAAAAGCGCTTGTTGGGCTTTTGACGACTGCAGAGTAAAGATAGAGATGGAGACGTGTTTCAGCTTCAAGAGTGACCCTATAGTCGTGGGACCTCCTCACGATCCTTTATGAGACTTGCTGGAATGATGGAGGATCTCATGACATGTTGAAAGGTCTTCTCATAGCTCTACCCCTGAAAGGCCTCCAGAGGGCTGACCAATCAGAGAGAAGGGGGTTTGTGGAGCCTTAAAGAGACAGCAGCTAAAATAAAGTGTTTCAGACAGAGGCTGAAAGAGAAATGATAAAATCCTGTAAAGAGGCTGAAGGGGGCGCCAGAGTACAATCAACAACAGCACTACAGATTTTCAAATACACATCAGTTAATCAAGAACAGGGATCTCTCCTGGGGGATAATCAATAAAGTTTAGTCAGCGTGTCGTGATTAACTTTATTGGTGAACAGTTTTTGTTACAGTGTCCTCAGAGTTTAGCTAACGTAACATACATGTGTGAATCAGAGCGTGCAGACTCCGCCCCCTCCTCTCAGACCTCAGAGGCTCCAAGGTCACTCAGCTGTCCTCCAGTTTGTTTCAGGTTGTGGCACAGGTAAACCTTCAGGACTCAGGAGTCCAGCTCCTGTCCCTGTAGGATGTGTCCTCTTCTCCTCAGAGACGTTTAAAGTTTGTCCAAATCTCGTCTGGTCTCAGCGTCTCTTCTGGCTCTCAGTTTTTAACAGCCAGCCAAAGTCGACTCCCAGTCCACATGAAGACAAACTCCACTGCTACATGCTAACTTTGGCCTAAGGCTTTGGTCCTAAAAGCTGGAAGCTGCCGCTCAGATCCCCTCTGGTTCTGGTCCTGGTCTACCTCTCGGCACTGATCTTGTAGCGGAGGACGAAGTAAGCAATGAGCCTCAGAGAGAAGAAGAAGATGGCGAGGACGATGAAGTCCAGGTAGAGTTTGGCGTCCAGCATGTCCAGCTCCTTCAAGATGGCCTCAGACTTCTGGAAGTGACATGTATCGTCCTCGTCACAGTGCAGATCCTCCCGGTCCAGACCGTAGATGGACAGGATGACCCCCTCGAAGCCGTACCTGAAACACAGCACAGTGGATCAGACTTCTGTAACTCAGATAGACGGACTGTCCCTTTAAAGCCTGAAGTTTCCTTTAGCCCACCTGACGTAGGAGATGTAGGACATCCACTGCAGGTACCAGGGGATGGTGTCGAAACTCACAAAGAACCCTGAGAACAGCAGCACCGGGATGGCTGTGACCGGACCCACGAACGTCGCCACCTGTAACGAGGTGGACGCCGCTCCGATCAGCAGACCCAGACTCTGGGCCACCAGAGAGGTCAGCACGCCCAGAGACAGGAAGAGGAAGAACCGCCCGGCGTCTGGAGGCTGAGCCGTCATCCAGTACACGATGCTGCAGTAAACCACGGGGAACACCACCTGTACACGGCAGACACAGAGACCAGGTACGGGTCAAACACCTGACACCTGACAGACACCTTCGAACCAGTCCACCAGACCTGGGAGAGTCTGCAGGTACCCGCTCTGAGATACAGGGATCAGTTTCATAGAGGGACCTTTACACAGTCCGCTTCAGACAGAGTCATTAATAAGACTTTTATTCTGAAAGGACAGGCAGGAAACAGCTGTTTGATGAGCAGGTGTGACACGTTACCTGGAAGGGGACGTCAGCCATGGTTTTAGCCAGGTAGTAGGCCTTCAGACTGTACCAGTAGTTCAGGTGTTCCCTCAGAAATACGCCCATCTCCAAGGGAACTGCAACACACACACACACACACACACACACACACACACACACACACACACACACACACCTCGATTAAAATCTAAATTATCTTTAGTTTGTGATGTAACAACAGATGATCAAAATATGGGATAATTAAATACACAACGCTCCGGGTGTGTGTGTGTGTGTGTGTGTGTGTGTGTGTGTGTGTGTGTGTGTGTGTGTGTGTGTGTGTGTGTGTGTGAGACTCACAGGTGAGCACAGTGGGCATGAGCGCGGCAAACATGAGGAACAGCATGGAGAAGAAGAGGAAGCCTGAGTTGCTGAGGACCTTCTTGGCCTCGTTCCCGATGCCGAGGTACAGCAGACCAATCAGAACGCCGATCCCGATGTGGGACGAGATCCTCAGGTGAGTCAGCACCTGTCCGACCAAACACATCACACACTTGTTACTCTGGGGCTTGGTGTAATTTTCTGTGTGTTAGGGAGTGTGTGTGTGTGTTTTTCTCACTGAGTCTCTGAGGATGCTGAGGAAGGTTCGTCTGAACAGGATGAAGAACTGAGTCATACAGCTCGCCGAGAAACTGTGACAGCCTTCAGACGAGGAGGAGGAGCTCTCCTGACACACACACGCACACACACACACACACACACACACAAAGTAAAGAAATAAAGATTTCAATTGTTGAAAGCGAAACATCACCAACACTCTGTCAGGAAACATCTCCGCTGTGTGTGTGTGTCTGCTCTGTTACACTAGAAGTGTGTGTGTGTTGTGTTGCAGGGTGTTGCACATCTTTCACACCTCCTCTGTGCGCTGCCACAGGAACGGGTGGAGGTTGGTGTCTCCGTTCAGCTCCGTCTGATGCTCGGCGTCACACTTCCTGTCCTGAACAGCCTTCACCAGCCGGACCATCTGATCCCCGTACTCTCCAGACGCCACCTCCATCACTGGACACACACACAAACACACAAACACACACACACTGATCAGGGCATTCACTTCCACAAACGGCCACTAGATGGTGGTGCTGCAACATCAAACAGTCTCTTGAAACTGGTCTTGAACAGAAAGTGTCACGGAGAGGTCAGAGCATTCCTCCAAGGGTCCGGGAGAGGGTCAGGCAACAGAGGAGGAGGATTCTTGACCACACACACACTGTGCTGGGCTGTGTAGGAGTTTCTTACCAAAGTCTGCAGGGTTGTGGTAGGTGGGGCAGTTGAGTCCAAGGTCTCTCAAGTACGGGACTAGACTGGAGACCTTCCCTCTGTAGATACACTGACCCTGACTGAGGACATAGAGCTGACACACACACACACACACACACACACACACACACACACACACACACACACACACACACACACACACACACACACACACACACACACACAAAAAGGTGGTTAGATTTGGTGTGATGGGACTTAAAAGCAACTCAAAGAGACTCAAACCAGAGAAATGACTCTTCGAGTTCAAATCTCCACAGATTCACAGGAACCTGTCTGTGAACTGATCACAACACTTTTTCTAAAACCAGGTCTACTCCTTGTCTTCACCACATCGGCACCAGACCTTCAGGAGACCGGCTGAAATGATGACATCACAAAAAAATCTCCTGACCGCGTTGGAGGGTTGGGGCCTCAAACACCAAGGTCAGAGGGCTTGCCAATCAGGCCCCGTTTACACGACGTTTCATCTGAAAACGCTAAAACGCAGTGAAAAAAATCTGTGTTTACACGGAAACGCTGATGGACTGAAAACGCTGTAGTGAGCACCCCCGGCCTATAGGTGGTGCTATAACTGTCATGTCCAGAAGCCGCTTATGTGGGATCTCCACTGAAGTAGAGTTGAGCCGATCATCTGTTGTATTGAGGAATACCAAGTCAAAAAGTGGAGCGACAGATGCAGATTTTGTTGAAAGACAGTCAGCAGATACAGCAGATTGAGCAGCACAAGCACAACACAGTAGTTCGTGACGATCGTACCAACGGTACTGTTGTCCTGTTGTATGCGTGCGCGCGAGGCAGACTGTGACGTCAGCGTTTCCACTGAAAACGCCGGCTTTTACCATTTACATGGCAACGGTGTCGGGACGGTTTCAGAAAAATCCCACTCTGGAGGCCGTTTTCAAAAATTTGCGTTTTAGGACGGCTGCGTTCCACCCTAAAGCCGTTGTCGTGTCACAGCCCCTCAGAGTGAAGGAGGTTTGTGCAGCAAGGGGCCTTAGGGTGCGGTCACTTTTACTTTAGCATGAGTTCATTCTCTGCAGCGCTGTTCCCCCGCTGGCTAGTACAGCCCTCAGCCACACTACTCCAATGAACCAGACTTGAAACCACACACGGCCCACATACGCCATGGTAAAGAATATGCTAACACTTCCCCAGATAGCATCAGCAAGGAGTTCTAAATCCTTGCAGGGGTACAGCAGGGAGACATTCTTGCCCCTTTCCTCTTTATCTTAACTCAGGACAGCCATCAACAGGCAGGAGCAGGAGCTTGGCTTCACGATTACACCAAGGAGGTCCAGCAGAAGCCCTGCTGTAGCCCTGCTGTAGCCCTGGCAGACCTAGACTATGCAGACGACATCTGCCTGATATCTGACCCCATGGAGCAGGCACAGGAACTCCCGAACAGAGTGGAGGTGGAATGCGCTAAGGTTGGCCTCAGACTAAACGCAAAGAAGACTGAGGTAATGACCTATAACATACACATGGACCATCTGCGTTTTACAACATCAGACGGCAACGAATCAGGAAGGCACTAGCATGGAGGGCCCTGAACGGTACGTCAAGAGCGTGGTGCTCAAATCTGCCTGACACATAAAGCTGAATCTACTCCATGCCCCTGTAGAGTCTGTCCTCCTGTATGGCTGTGAAAGCTGGACCCTGACACCCACCCTGCAAAAATCCCTGCATGGGTGCCACACCAGAATGCTTCAAGCTGGTCTGAATGTGAACCAGAACATCCACATTTCCAATAAAGACCTTTGCGGGCAACCGCCGAGGCTCAGTGAGAAGGTAGCAGCTAGGAGGATGAGGCTGGCCGGCCACTGCCACAGACATCAACTAACATGTGGGCATCAATCCCGAGGACTTCCCATGCTAACGTATGTGGACGTCGCTAAGAAGGATGCAGGAGCTGGCAGGATGTATGGAGAACCAGAAGGATTGGAGACTCTGATGGAAGCTCGTCTGAGGACGACTGGGAGAGAACACTTCAGAGACTTAGTGGCTCACTTTGAGTCGTTTTGGTCCAACACAGCCCTCTAACATCCCCCCTTTGTGTAAACGATTGTTGAGAGGAGTGGGCACCGCAATCATACCTCAAATTTAATACGTCAAGTCACACTAGCCAAAGGAACTGGACTTAAGGGTTGAAGTGTGCTCGGACCAGTTTGATCACACACCCACAGAGATTAACCCAATCATGTAAAGTTGCTAAAGTTGTACCAGAGGGACAGAGTAAAGACTAAAAACACAACAACCATGATGGACTTTCAGACTTTGTGACCTGAAAAGACGTCCTCATGGTGTCTCTCACCTTATCGAAGAGCTCGAACAGTTTGGCGCTGGGTTGGTGGATGGTGCAGATGACGGTTCGACCTCCCTGAGCCAAGGCCTTCAGCAGAGAGACCACCTGGAAACAAGACGAGCTGTCCAGACCACTGACACACACACACGCCAAACACACACACACACACAAACAAATACATCCATTAAGACACAGAGACTCTGACACAGCTTGATGTCTCTGAATCTTCTTCCTAAGCGAGAATCATAGAAGTCTTCTCATAGGTCCTCACCTGGTGGGCTCATCGAAGAACATGACAGGTGGGTTATTGACCAGCTCCAGAGCAATTGCCAGCCTCTTCCTCTGACCCCCTGACAGGTGGGACGTCCTGGTTTTAGCACAGTCCAGCAACCCCAAAGCCATCAGGATCTCCCGGACCTGAAGACACACACACACACACACACACACACACACACACACACACACACACACACACACACACACACACACACACACACAGCTGTTTAAGCTCAGAGATGGATCTATAACAGGAAGTAGTGTGGACTTAGGGCTCACCATTTCCCTGCGAGCCTCCTCCTTCTCCTGCAGCTTCAGGTTGGCTGAGACCTGCAGAGACCAAAACCAAGAGTCACAGAGTCTGAGACCTTTTTTTCTCTACTGAGTGTGTATGTGTGTGTGTGTGTTTGTGCACCATCATGGCCTCCTGCACGGTGAGGTGAGGCAGCAGCATGTCGTCCTGCATGATGTAACAGGAAACCTTCCTGAAGGAGCGCAGGTCTCTGGGCTGACTGTTGATCAGGATCTCCCCCTTCATACCCGTCTCCCTGAACACACACACACACACACACACACACACACACACACACACACACACACACACACACACACACACACACACACATACTGGTTACTCCTCATTGAGCTACTGTCTATTTTAGACTTTTCATTTCAGCTACTGTCTTTAAGACTCTCCTCCAGTCCTGAGCAGGATTGGACCTACCTGTACCCGGCCAGGATGTTCATCAGCGTGGACTTCCCGGCTCCTGAGGGCCCCATGATGGCCACCAGGTTCCCGCTGGTGAACTTCCCAGAGATCCCTTTGAGCAGAGTCTTGAAACCTGAGACAGAGCAGCAACAAAGAGTGAACAAGTTCCCAGCGGCTCTGAGGGACGCTCTTTGTGCTCCGGTGGCGCGTGGTTTGGTTTCACCCTCCCACCCCAAACTCTCTCAGGAAACTCACAGCACAGATCCTGAGATTTTTTTTTACCCTGCAAGGGTTTCTTTTAGGTGGTCTAAGCTCAGACTGAGTGAGAATCTCAACATTTAGATCCTGGCTCTACAAACCAAGTCCACATCATCATCCCGAGTCCCCTGACCCCATCTGAACCCTCTGAAACCCCTTCTTAGCATCTTCTAAACCTCTTGTGAGCAACACATTCAAAATCAACCCAGGTTTATGGTTTGATTTCCAACAGCTGGCTGCATCAATAACCAACACACTAACTAACCAACCAACTAATTAACACCCCCAGAAAAATAAATAAATAAATAAATAAATAAATAATAAAAATTGCCAACTAATCAACTAAATAAATGCAACTAAACTATAATTATACAGTAGAGCTAGAGTAAGGGTTAACCCTAACCCTAACTATTACAACTTAATAACAAAATAATAAGCCAACTAACAAAAACTAACCAGCAAAATGATTTACCAACTAACCAACCAAATCACTAACCAACTACTCAGCCAACCAACCAACCAACCAACCAACCAACCAACCAACCAACCAACCGCATATCTAACCAGCAAATAACCAACAGACTAACCAATCAATTTACCAACAAAGTAACCATCCAATTAACTGACAAACTCACCAATTAACCAACAAACTACTCAGCCAACCAACCAATAAACCAACCAACAATCTAACCAACAAATCATCCCACCAAGTTACTTACACACTAAACAACAAAGGTTAACTAGCCATCAAACTAGCCAATTTGCCAACAAACTAACCAACCAATCAACCAACCAATCAACCAACCGACCACACATCTAACCAGCAAATAACCAACAGACTAACCAACCAACCAACCAACTACTCACCAAAAAACTTGCCACATATTTAACCAGCAAATAACCAACAGACTAACCAACCAATTTACCAACAAACTAACCATCCAATTTACTGACAAGCTTCCTAACTAACCAACAGACTACTCAACCAACTAACCAACTAAACAATAAACCAACGAACAATCTAACCAACAAACCAACCAACAAATCAACCCACCAAGTCACTAACACACTAACCAACAAAGTTTAACTAGCCAGAAAACTAACCAACAAACTAACCAATTTGCAAACAAAGTAACCAACCAACCAATCAACCAGCCAATTAACATACAAACTAACCAACCATCCCAATAGATTAACAAATCTGTCTTAACTTTCTAAGTAACTCACAAACTGAACTAACCAAACCCAGCAAGTTAGAGATTTAGTTATAATTGATTTTATCAGATCAATAACAGCTCATCTGTAAAATGTGACGATGATGATGATGATGATGATGATGATGATGATGATGATGATGATGATGATAACGATCACATCAACCTGCAGTAACCTCTGCAGTGTTTACCTGCTGATTGTGGCTGAATGCTGTTTAACAAGATTATCAGATTTAATCTGATGTAATCTGCCCTGACCGACAGTTACCTCCTCCATGGGAAAACACACTGCACCAAAATAAACACACTGTACTGAAAAATATACACACTTCACTTACTGTACACACACTGCACTATAAAAAATCACTGTCCTGTAAAAAGATACACAATACTGCAAACCATACATGCTACACTGCATTCAAGTTCACACTACACTGTAAAAGATGACTGAATACTTTAAAAAACACACTGTACTTAAAAATATGAGCACTACACTGCAAAAACATACGTATGTTTTGAAGGGTTGGATGGGACTTGAGGGAATCTATGATGTGATAAATTTAGTGTTGGTGTTGGTGTTGGTGGGGAAACCCAGAGTCGGTGTCTGAGTGCTGACTCAGAGCCTGGTCAGGATCAACCTTTACATCCGGATCAGGTCTGTTTTTAGCCCTCAGTTTGGACTGTCAGGTAAGCTCAGGAGCCTTTAGTGATGATGATGATACCAGAAGGCACCAGGTCTGACCCGTCCTTCGTCCCTTTTTACTTTCTCTGATCACAGGCCTTCACCTCACACCCTTCTTCTATCCGAGGAGCAGGAGGAGGAGATGGGAAGGCGGAAAGGGGGAGGATACAAGAGGAGGGGAGGGGTGTTGGTCCCACCTGAGCAGGTTTGAGTGAAACTGGGGTTCAGGGAGCAGAACACAGAGTTCTTAGAAAGGTGAGCTGTTAAAGCTTCTGACAGCATCTCATTACAGACTTAACAACACAAAACAGCAGCTGGCTGAGGCTTTGTGCTCTGACACACACACACACACACACACACACACACACACACACACACACACATACAGGTCCTGGATTTATTACAGAACAACTGAAGGAAACTGGTGTCTGCATGTTTTTGTTTCTTCAGCCTGTGGGATCAGTGTGCCCTGCGTTTAGACTGACAGGCAGTGTGCCCCCCTCAGCCTGTGGGATCAGTGTGCCCTGCGTTTAGACTGACAGGCAGTGTGGCCCCCTCAGCCTGTGGGATCAGTGTGCCCTGCGTTCAGACTGACAGGCACAGAGCAGAAACTGCGGCGCCTCTGTTTACCTCTTTGATTTTCTCGGCTGCGAGCGACGCAGCAGCTTGTAATCTGACCTGCAGCTATTTACAGCATCAGACTCTGAGATTAACAGATTACAGTCTCATAATCCAACACACACACACACACACACACACACACACACACACACACACACACACACACACACACACACACACACACACACACACACACACACACACACACACACAGCATCCTAAATCAGTGTCTGACAATAATAAACTGTTGCATAAACTCTGGTACTTCCTGGTGTCTTCTGCTCCTCTGGCTGACTCACAGGCTGATGTTTCCTCACAGGCTCATCCTGGGTCTCCTGGTCTGCCTGCTGACAGACTGAGGACCTGTTCCCAGGCCTGCCTGACAGTGACCTGCAGCTTACTGGAGTTCTTTGACTGACAGTGACCTGCTGAACGTCTCTGATCCTCAGGTCAGCTGATCTCAGCTCTCTGCAGACTCACGTCTCCACACTTTTTGAAATCTACCCCCTCAGAGGAGAGAGGACGTGTCGGTCCTGTTATACCAAGTGCTCCAACACCAGGGGGCCCCACAGCCCACCCCCCACTACAGAAGCTCTGCAAAGCCATTTGTGGAGCAATTAACCCTTTGTGTACTTTGTGATTCAGACATTGTGTTTTCCGTTGATCGGACCCCCAGAGAATCAGACCATCAGTGGACTAGACCCTCAGAGCCCTGCAGCTGGAGAAACAGGGTCATTTTGTTTGAGAACAGTCCAGAAACAGCGTGTTTCTGTGGGATGTCAGGTCAGATAAAGGTTTCATGGTAACAGGTGAATTGATGAGTCATGGACTGGACCTGGTCATGTGATCTCTCTGTGATGTAGACCGTCACCTCTGATTGGTGACTCAGCTCAGGTGTAGTTTGTGTGCTTGTTGTGTGTCAGTACCTTTCCTCCTCCACCAGGGGCCGTCTCTGATAGAGTACGAGACCTCGTTGAACTCGATGTTGACGGCCGGTCGTCGGGGTAACGAGGAGAACCTCTGGGCCTCTGTCAGGTTGTTGTCCACCTTCTTCAGGTGTCCCTGCAGCAGCGGCGTTTGCTGGCTGCCCGTCCGCCGCTTGCTGACCACCTCATCCATACAAACACACACTGTCCGGGGGTCCAACATGAGGTCTGGGGGCCCGTTAGTGTTCTAAGGACGGAAAGTGAAATGATACTAAGCCCATAATAACATGATGGTGAAGCCCAGTCACTCAGAGCTCCCCCTGCTGGCTGTCTGCAGAATATCTATCCTCCTCCACGGTAACAGGCAGGACATGAGTCAGACTGTCAAACACGTTTCTGTCTTCATGGATCTGATCGCTCTGACTTATGTCTCAGAGTTCATTTAGAGAAAGTTCGATGCAATCAGTGACATCACGACTGACAGCTGGACTAACGAGGCTCCTGAGGGAGACACACCTGAGGGACACACCTAAAGGACAAGTCAAACAGAAACACCTAAAAGACACACACCTTAGGGACACATTTGAGGGTGCACCTGAGGGACACACCTGAGGGATACATCTGAGGGACACATTTAAGGGTGACCTGAGGGACACTCATAGGGGCACACCTTGAAGACACCTGAAGGACACACCTAAGGGACATACTTAAAAGACACACCTTAAAGACACAACTGAGGGACAAGTCTACAGAAACACTTGAGGGACACAATTAAAGGACACACCTTAGGGATACATCTGACATCCACATCTGAGGGACACATTTAAGGGCGCACTTGAGGGACACTCATAGGGACACTCATAGGGACACACCTGGAAGACAGCTGAAGGACACACCTAAGGGACACACTTAAGTGTTTCTTTCTTTCTTCTTTAACAGTTCTTTATTACCTAAGGGACATACTTAAAAGACACACCTTAAAGACAGAACTGAGGGACAGGTCTACAGAAACGCCTGAGAGACACAATTAAAGGACACACCTTAGGGATACATCTGACAGACACATCTGAGGGACACATTTAAGGGCGCACCTGAGGGACACTCATTGGGACACACTTAAAGGACACACCTCAAAGACACAACTGAGGAACAGGTCTACAGAAACACCTGAGGGACACAATTAAAGGACACGCCTTAGTGACACACCTGGGAGACACACCTAAAAAGACACACTTAAAGGACACACCTTAGGGACAAGTCTAACAGAAACACCTGGGGGGCACATCTAAGGGTGCACCTGTTACCGGGAGACTTACCAAAAGGACAAACCTGAGGGGTACACCTTAAAGATACACCTGGGGGACACATGTGGTGGACACAGCTGAGGGACAGAACTAAAGGACACACCTTAGGGACATACCAGAGACACACCTGAGAGACACACTTTAGAGATTCCCTCTTATTCCCCTGTAGCGTCTCTACATGATTTACAGCCCATAATAATCCCTGTTGCCGTTACCCTGGCGTTTAGAGATCCCTTATTTCAGCCTCTGTCTGTGGAGTCTGCTGTCCTGAGGACGTGGACTGGTCCCTGTGCTGAGAGTCTCATGGATCTATCAGAGTCTCAGGGGGAGGTCTGGAGCAGGATGGAGAGCTGGACTCTGACAGACGCTGGCAGAATTCAGGCCACACTAAAGAAAAACCTGGTCCACAGAAATCCTTTAACAGAATCAAGAACCAGCTGCTGCTGAACCTGAGCGGGCCCAGGTAATCCCTCCCAGACCGGGCTGTGGCTGCTGTGGGACTCTTCTTATGATCCTTCCTCGGGTTTAAAGACCTGATCCAAGCTCCCTGTACAACCACTGACCACAAAGGGTTCACCTCAAACCTGAACCTAGGTTGACCCCTCAGATTCTAACAGAACCCTGAGAGTCTGAAGTCTGCAGGTCTTTGTCTTCAAATGATTAAATGCATAAATCCAAATATAAAATCATCAGATTTCCCAGCATGCTTTGTTTCTGAGTCTGATGCTCCTCACTTTAAATCAGAGGTGCAGTCTGACTCAGACCCTCAGTCCCTCATGAAACGGACCAGCTCAGATCCTGCAGAGTCTGACAGAAGTTAGACAGAGGAGCAAAGTTCAGAGAGGGTCCGTCTCAGTCCCTGTCTGTCCCCCTGTCTGTCCCCTGTGTGTCCCCCCCACCTGTCCTGTACTCACCATGATGATGGAGTTGGTGACGGTGGGGTTGTGGACAGACCAGGCGGCCATCAGACAGGCCATGGCCAAGAGACAGCAGCTCTGACTGTCCCCTCCGCTCGCTCTCATCTGATCCCTGCTCACTGACTGATGGCTGCTCTGCCTGATGACCACGCCCACTCCAATATAAGCCCCGCCCCTATGGCTGGGGAAGGAAGGGTTTAAAGGGAGTGCTGCTACAGACCAGCTATGGCCCCAAACCACCTGTATGCCGGGCTCAAAAGCTCATCAAGTGTATGATTTACATCGTTGAAATGAACACATGATTCATGGAGTTAAACACATCAAACACAGATTGATTCATTCTGACATGAATCTCATCCTGTTTGCTGTGGAGTGCTCATATAGAGAGGAAACGTCCGTAACTTAAGGAAAAAAAATCAAAGATTAAAAAAAAAACATTGAAAACATTTTTTGTTGATTTTGAATCCTGGATTAACAACAGTTAAATACATAGAAGTAAGACTATTTTAGACCACCTCCAAAGTCGTCACAGGATCTCTGACCCTCAGCGGTAATCAGGGACATTTTTGTCCTTTTGGGTCATTTTTTGCTTAATTTTTGGCTGTCATTTTTATTGTGTGACTCCATGTAGAATGATACTTTTAAGGAGTTCTTTTTTTTTTTCAAGTAAAACTTAAAATTCAAATTTTAGATTTTCTTTTTTCCTAAGGTCAAAAATACACTGGTGGCAAATTTAAGACCCTTTGAGGACATTAGAAGACAAAAGTGTCCTCAACTACAAACTGCTATAAAAACAGAAGAGATGTTTTTTTTCTTTCTTTTTTATTTATTATTATTATTATCATTTTATCAGATCTTTCAATCAATTTCAGTCTTTATTGAAAGAAACTACATATTTATTCAAAAATATATATATTTTTACTCTTTGAATGCTGCTTTCATTACATGATAGCATTGTTTTTATTGAAAAAAAAAAACCCAACAAAAAAACAGTTATTCCTTTATCTGAAAAATGTTGGAGGCCTTAGTTTTTTTTATCTATTTGTTTTTGTTTTTTAAATCAGATTTAAATAAACATGAAATTAATGTCTCAACTTGTCCCATTATAACCACATTTTTTAAAGAGACACATTTCTCAATACTAAAAAGAAAAAAACTATGAAAAACTACAAAAAACTACAAATGAGCATTTAAAAGTTCAAAATGATAAAAGATAGTTAAATACTTGATGATTTTTAAGTATTTATCTGTTTTGTTTTTATAGCAGTTTTTTGGTGGAGGAAGATTTTTCGTAATGCCTTCAAATCAAACCATGAGTGTTGAAGAATCCTAAACCGTCTGAGAGCAGCTGTTTGATTATAAGTCATACAAACCTAACTTTTAACAACTCTCATTATTAAACTAAGTTCAACTGTTTGGTTTGGTTAAAGCTCAGACTGACTGTAGACATGAACTGCACAGAGCAGCGTCACAGCACCACCTGCTGGCTGAGCCGTGTCACTGCAGCTGCTCTCTGATTGGCTGAGAATCACTGAGGAACAGACGCTGAAAGTTTCTCAGAAGTTTCTCAGTCACTGATCTAAACACTTTTTTTTCTCCCATATAGATGCTACAAACAGAAGATATATTTAATATTTATTTGACCCTTTTCGATTTACTCACAACACACGAGCTTTACCACTATTACGTGTTACTCTATTTGTTTTAAAAATGAAGTTACTTTGTTTATATTTAGCTGAGGCGTCATGTTATTAATCATCATAGTAATTGCTTTCTTTTTTTAAATTTCACTCTGTTAACATCCCTATTTTCCATCAAATTCTCCATTCTGCCCACACTTTTTTACTTTTTCTTTGAATTTCCTGTAATTAAATACTTTAAGTTTTCCATTTACTCAACTTTTTCCATCGCTTCTTTCCAGTTAGCTCCAGCAGTTACAGGTTGAAGCACAGAAACTCATTATTCTAATTTAGGTATTTATCATCAGTATTCATTGTTCCATCAGGTAACCTGCATAAAGGAATTAACCTATTGTTTATTATTGAGTCAAGTTTATCTTACTGGAACACCTTCATTAATAACCTCGAATAGAAAAAGAACTTAATTGAAAGAACTTTTCAATTAATTCACAGATTTTCTGCATCATATTTCTTGATAAAGATTTATAATAATAATAAAAATAAAAAAGAGTCTCTGTAACAACATCCATCTTTAATATCTGCACACAGGTCACACAGGAAACAGAAAATCAACTTTCAAAATAAAGCCTGCTCCACATTCAGACACTTTCTGCTGTAAGGCATCAACATGGCCGACACTGTTAGCATCAGGAGTGCTACATGCTAACAAACAGGTGAGAACTGGAAGGAACACCAGTGATAGGAGGAAGGTTTGATCCAGTCTGGACTGAAATCATCTTCAGGAACGTTTCGAAACGTGTTTCCTTTAAGCGTCACCGTCATCTTCACTTCGACCAATCAGAACAAAGAACAAAGACAACCTCAGGGTAGAGAGTGAAGAGGTTTAAACCAATCAGAAGACGGAGTTCGAGCTGCTTCCAGACCTCTGGGTCTGGATCCAGTAGAGAAAGAGAGTCGGCGTCCTCTTGAAGAGAAAAATGTGTGAGGCAGCGGAACGCTTCAGGAACTTTTGGAGAAGCAGGAAGAACAGAAACAGGAAACAAACAGAAACAAGGAACAAACAGAGAGAAGAAACAGAGGGATACAGAGTCCTCGGAGGAAATCAGACACACTGGGTTTAACCGTTATCTGAGGTCATCTCTGAAACACAGCTCTGGTTTCTCTTTCTCTGAATCTGACGACTGAAGGCGCTCAAACACAAAAAGACCTGCAGTTCACAGAGTGTCCACCAGAGGGAGTCAGTCCCCATTAGAAACAGAGAGCTCCATGTAAACAGCTGTAAGGATGAATTTATCTGCAGCTCACCTGTTCACAGCAGATTGAGGGTTAAGGGAGGGGGGGGTTGGGGGAGCTTCTTTGTTTAACTTCCTGTTTTAACTCTGGCCCCGCCCTCTCCAAAGATGTAAGGGGAGGAGACACTGCAGAGACACGTGGTTAAACTCACTGCTCATATACACTCTGTGACTTAGGAAAGGCGACAAGGAGTCAAGAAAGGAGACGAGGACTTAAAGATGTAAAGTGAGAACTGAGCAGACTCCGCCCACTGATGGAGACCACGCCCTGCAGCCCAAAGATTCTCCTGATGAAAGTGAAACCAAAGAGCTGTGTGACACTGATGACCTTTGTGAGTGTGTGTGTGTGTGTATTATTTGGTCTTTTTGTCTGTGGACAGTGCGTCATGGAGTTTTGAGACACTCTTCTCAAACTGGTCCATCACCAGCGTCCCATTCTCATCGAAAAACGCAGACACTGACTTGGTGAACTCGGCCTCCCTCCAGGTCTTGGTCTTTCCATCAGAGAAGGAGACTCTGAGTGTGTATTGGTCATCAAACCTGAGAAATACACACACACACACACACGCAGCATGTTACATTCACATTGACGGTGGACGGATTACAGAGTCTGAGTCTGTCAAAAAGCTGATGGTGTGTGTGTGTGTGCACCCCTCCCCATGTTTCTTAAACCAGGACTAGGTTTAAGTTCTACTTCTGGGACACCAAAGTGCATTCTGGGTAAAGGTTCAGACCTTTTAAGGGAGGAGGAGAGCTGCCAGACATGATCCGGATCCATTCCAGATGGGTCCTTCTGCAGGGCTACCAGGAAGATGTTTTTCTCTTTGTAGGACGTGTAGAGGGTCAGGATCCCCATCATGATGAAGTACGTGATGGAGACCAGAGTCAGGGAACACACACCAGAACCAGAACCACTCAAACAGACCACACAGACATAGACAGAGACAGACCAGATCAGACCCTGCTGGTCCAGTACAGGCCCTCTAAAGGATATGAGATGACACAGCAAGCCAGGACCGGTCTGGACTCAGGGAAGGGGTGCAGGTAGTCCCAGACCAGAGCCAGCATGGCGAACAGACAGGACACGGTGCAGATCATCAGCCGGCCGTCCACCAGGCAGAAGTTCTCCACGTAACCAAACTTCTCCAGCAGCACCTGCAGGGGGCGCAGTGACACAGTTAGACCTCATCAGACCTGGACACAGAATCAGGGGACTCCTCAGATCCAGATTACCTTCTTAGCAGCATCATCCAGGGAGTTCTTCACAGCTGCGCCGTCCCACTTATCGATCTTCACCGGCTTCTCATCGATCCTCCACTGAGAGATAGAGACCAAAGGGTCAGATCTCAATCATTCACTCACACTTCCTGTCTCTCTTTAGCTGTCTTTTCAAAATAAAAGAGGAAATGAACAGAAATAACTACAGGTCTCTTTGAGGGGAGGGGGCTCCTCCTCTGATCCATCACTTGAAGGAGGACTCAGGAGACCTTCAGCTGCAGGTCTCTAACGCTTAGACTGATAAACACGTCATGAAGAGAACTGTTGCTAAGGGGGACCCTAAGTCCACCTGCTCTGGGTCTAAGACTTTGACTCAGGAACCACAGACTGGTCTCACACGGGACTCATAGTCATGACTGGGTCAGTGACACGGACTAACTGATGAAGAAGAGTGATGAAGAACAGACTCACCATCAGCTGTTTCAACTCTGAACACTTAAAGTCTGACTGTGTTAGCCTAGCATGCTAACAGCTGCGCTCTGTTAGTGGTTTCCGGCTCACGGAGAGCTGCAGTCTACGCAGCCGCAGTGTGAGCTCGGCAGCAGAGTGAAGCAGTCCCCTGAGCCGGTCTTAGATCTGTCACATATTCAGGGTTTGAGGTCTCAGAGAGACTCTGCAGCTCACCTTCTCCAGCAGCCCGCTCTTCCCGTTCCTCGCAGCAGCCATCTTCTCTAACAAACACCACGCTGTGACCTGGACGCTTCTGATTGGCTGAGGGGAACGTTCGAACCAATAGCCACGTGTGACAACGCGAGAACGTGCGCGCGCCTGAGAAACAGAGGGAGCGTTGACGCGCTTCTGACGGGAGTGAGACATAACATAAAACCACCAGGTGGATAAAAGACTGTGGAGTAAAATGTGAAAAACTGAAACCTGATTAAGTGTTAGTGTCCTGTTTCAATAAAAACGGTCTCATTAGATTTTTTTTGAGCCGTACTCACCTGACAGGTCCAGAAATGTCTGTTTTTATGATTTGAAAGACGAAAGTGACGCCTCAAATGCGTCTGCTGATGCGGTTAGAAAACGTAAACATAAAATGAAATAAACCTGAATATTTTTGTACCGTCAGCAGGGGCGTATTTAGTCGTTTGGGGGCCCAAGGCAAACCCAGTCAATGGGGCCCTCCATGTCCTTGTAACTCATCTTCCTCAGAGCTAGACTGGCCTTCCCTGGGTCCACTGGCTCTTTCCCAGAATCAAGGCATGAGACAGTGCTGATCTTGTACATGGTAACTTAACGCAACTAAATGCATTTCCTCAAGTTCTGTACTTTAGTTTGATTTTGAAAAAAGTGAATACATAATTTAGTCCACTTTGTCCTGGATTTGAAATCTTTTATGGTCAATTGACGACTTATTTGTCCCACAGTGGGAAATTTACAGAGTAACAGTAACAAACAAGAAAGTATGAAGTGAAAAACATTACAATAGGTAAATATTGAAAAATTAATTTAGTAAAAAAAATATGTAAATATCAAGCACAACATAAAACTGGAAAAAAATCTCCTGAAAGAGGTGATATTTACAGTTACCATACTTTTTGGTACTATTATTTTAAAGTTAATGTATTTTTATTTGACCCCCTGTCCAGTGAGTTATGTTTCCAAAAAGAGATTTTGTACAATAATGTTTATCACCAACTGAAAAAGTTTGATTTTGAGAAAATGATCCTGTTTCCTGGGCTAGATAAAGTCCTTAAAATCCTAAAAGTCTGATATGTTTATCTCAGATCTCAGAGCAACATTGTTTTTATTTCCGGCTGGGTTGAAAATAAGAAAAAAATGGGAAAAAAGCGTATTTTACCACTTTCTTCCTGAATCAAATGTTCAGATGTGTTGTAACATGGAATAGCTCATTGAATAAGAAGGGAGGGGGAGGACCCAAAACCATCATTACAGATTAAGCCTTTTGATGCATTTTGAAGCATGTGAAGTAAGATTTAGAAAAACGAAACGCTTTCAATTGAAGAGAACTTCATAAATCAGTTTTTAAGAGATGCTTTGGGGGCCCCAGGCAACTGCCTGTGTTTGCCTAATTGTAGCTCCGCCCCTGCCCGTCAGGTGAATGTGGCTCAGGTAAAGTTCACTAAAGTAACCCCCCAGTTTCCCATGAGTCTCTGCTCTGAGACCCCAGCAGTCCTGACAGAAAGTTATTGTTTTGAATGTTTAATTGTTACAGCTCAGCTTCTCTTACTTGTACCTATACTCTGGTAAACTGCCACTTCTCTGAGTGTGTGAACGTGTGTGTGTGTGTGTGTGAAGAACAGGAAAGAGACAGGAGGCGTGAGGAGTTGTCTCAGGTTCTCTTGTTGTCAGCAGCCACAGAGTCCTCTCATATAAAAACATGAAACACACACAGCATTTGGCACTCAGCACCCCCCCCCCCCCCCCCCCCCCCCCCCCCCCCATCCTCCTGACCCTGACACACACACGCACACATGCGCGCGCACACACTCTCACACACGCCCTCTCTACTTCAGCTGACTGTAGAAAATGTGCATATCAGTGTCATGGAGAGTAAAAAGCCCTTCAGAGTGTCAGAACTTAGAACAAACAGGATCCAGCTCCAGGTACAGGTGATCACCTGAGCCCCGTCATGGTCACTCACACCACGTTCATCTCTCGCTGTCCTCACCATCACTGGAACTCAAGAGCCAGTTTACCACCAAGACAAGACCGGATCCTCTGGACCCTGAACAGTTCATGTTTATGACCCGACCCAGTTTTAACTCTTTCATAATCGGACTAAAACCAGATTTGGAGGACCAGAGTCTCAGAGAGGGGAAGGATCCAAGCTGTTTGAGTCCAGATTTCATCAGATCCAGCACTCTCAGGGCTCTGACACACACACACACACACACACACACACACACACACACACACACACACACACACACACAGGATGGTCTAACATGAACCTGTCTCAAGAGCCTCTGAGACTACATTACCCATAAACCTCTGCAGCTGTAGAGCAGACTGCACAATGAGTGTCAATACATCTGAGACTCCGTCAAACTGGAAGACTGGGCCGAGTCCAAACACAGGGACAGTTCTCTGACTGTATGTAGCAGGACTTTAACTCTGGCCCCCTGTGCCCCCCCAGTGGCCCCCAGAGGCCCCCCTGTTCTCCATGTGGGAGGTCTATCACTGGTCAGCGTCTCCAGGTGTTTCCTGTGAGGATTCAGAGAGCTGTCTCACCTCTCCATCATCAGAGTCAAACAAACCAGTCTGAGACACACAGGGGACCTGAAGGGGGACAGTTCAGTCCTCAGAAACACTCTGAGTCCTGCCTGGTTCATCCCGAAGGATCCCTCAGCTCCACAGACCTGGTCTGAGCTCCAGGTCTGAGCTCCAGGTCAGATTTGGTGAATTGCTGGTGAAGACGTCAGAGTGGAAGTAGGAACTGTTCCTCGGCGGCGTCTGATTAAAGCAGGAAGTGTAGAAACATTCAGACTGTTGGTCCGACCCCCCACCCACCCTCTCGTCTCTTTGCATATATGAACTCCTCCCTACGTCCCGTCACAGCTCATTTCTAGTGCTTCTTGTTGATTCGTCGAGATCTCCTCAGGCCACGCCTCTTGCGGTTCTGATTGGACATCCAGGACCGCAGGAAGTAAGAGTCTGGGCTCCTCCTGCAGCCGCTGGCGGTCTCTCGGTCGAACTGCCTCTGCAGCTTCAGAGCCAGCGCTCGGTCTTGGCGCTCCTGCTGGATCTGACGGACATACTGCTCGTCCTCCTGCCCGACGGACCGGGTCCTCTTCAAGTCTGGATCCCGCTCTGAGTCTAAGTGTTTGGTCTTCTGCTCCCTCTTCTTGCCCCTCCTTGAGGTAGACTGGTTGTGGAGGCTGCTGTCAGACTCCCTCCTGGGACTCTGCGAGTCCTTTGGCACTAACTTACAGGACTGGAAACCAGAGTTTTTAGTGTAGGGTGAGAAGGACTGTCTGCGGCTGAAAAACGCTCCTCCACCAGACTCAGGAGCGCCACCCGTGCTCTCAAAGTCTGAACTTCCTCTGAAAGTTGCTTCGCTGTTGTAGCGGATGGCGGGGACTCGGATCTTCACGGGTTTCTGTGGGGGGTCTGAGTCTGCGGGGTCAAACAGCAGCCTCCTCTTGTTGACGCTCGTCACTGCGTCTCCGTCCCGTCCTGCTGGGGACCTGCGTGTCTTTACGGCGCCCCGTTGGTCGTCCTCCCCTCCTGTGGTCTTGCCGGAGATCTCGTTGATCGGGCTCGTCACCGTGGCCTTGGAGTTCACCTTCAGGCTCTGGCGGTCCAGTTCAATCTGCCTCCACTTCTGCAGGACGGCGGGGCTCGCCTCGTAGCTGGTGGCCTTCTGCAGGCCCCGGGTCAGGTTCCTTGGCGTGGACTTGACGATGGTGGGCTCCATCAGACGGCCGTCCGGCAGGCGTTTGGGCGGCGTGCACGGCGAACAGACGATGGGTTTGAAGTGGTTGAGCTCCTCAGAGATGCTGTCGTTGCTCTCGGGGCTGATGGAGCGCTCGGGCCTCGGAGGAGGCGGGACCAGAGGAGTCGAGGTGGACGTAATGACGGCTCGCCAGGGGAGGCGGCGGTCAGGGGCGGTGATGGGGGCGGAGACAGAGCGACTGTTCTCAGAGGAGAGTAGGATCCCTGCCGTGAAGCTGTGACTGATCCCAACCTGACAGAGAGGAGAGAAACGTTAGAGACAAGAGGAGAGACAAAAAACACGTCTGAAGTTTTCAGACACACGATGTCCTGAGACACACGAAAGGAAAACAGACAGATCGATCAACGCCTGGATCGTTTGGAAGAAGTAATCAACCTGTCAGGTTTCTGGTTGCCCCCCCCCCCGTGTAACACTCACTCTGTCCATCAGAGCCGGCTGCATGACCACCTTCAGCTTCCCTCCTCGCTCTTCCACCGACTCCGTGCAGCTCTGGCTCCTCTGAGAACCACTGAAGAAGAAGAAGAAGAAGAAGAGGTCAGAGGTCACACAGCTTTGTGATGTAATGTGAATGAAATGAACTTATACTAATGATAATATAAACAACCAAAGACTGTGTATGAAACATAGTCTAAAAACACTTCAACAAAAGTTAAAAAAGAAAAAAAATTATCAATAAAACTTTAGAAGAAACGTCTTCGAAAACTCTGAACAGTGCAGTTTCCTCAGTTTGGAGCGTTCGGAACAACTCTGACCTGGACGAAACGCTGGCCTTTAATACAGTTTTTCATTCAAGTGCAGTTTTTGACTGATAGTTTTATAATTATTTTTTTGTTTGTTTTAGGATATTTGAAAGTTATTGATACATCAATTACAATAGTAAAAAGTTTAATTGCATTTGAAAGGGAATGTTGCATTATTATGATATAGGCCCCACATTGTTGGCTATGGCTGCCTTTTGCAGTGGTTCTGTCTCCTTTGCCTGTTTCTTTAAGCTCAATTGTTGGTCATGGACAACAAACTTTTAGTGGCATCAGCGATATTTTTAGTATTTTTTCTCCTGTGTTTGTCTGGAGGTCCTACATGTAACCATGGCTGCATCGTTTACATGTAAACTCAGCTGTGAGCAGCCTGTAGCACGTCAATGCTAACTGGTGCTAGGCCAGATGTTTCCCCACAAGGTGAGGAGAAGGAGGTTAGGACGACGTGCTGGTTCTCAGGTGTGAGCTAAGAAGTGACGACATGGACCTGTCCTTCCATCCATCGTTATTGGGAATGTAAGATCTATCTCCAATAAGATGGACGAGCTAGCTGTGCTAACCCAGCAACAGAGGGAATACCAGAGGGCAGAGTAGCATCATGCTATTCACAGACATGGCTAACAGAGCTAACAGCAGACACCAACGCCACATTGGAAGAGCTTCACCTGCTGTGAGCAGACAGGATCCAGAAGATTAGCCTGCTAAAAATGCTAACTGGAGATATGCTCCCGTTAGGTTTTGTGGAACAACGTCTTCGAGAGTGGAGAAGACGCACGTAAAGACTTTAATTACAGTCCAGGAGGTGCGTGTCTAACAGACCTTTATTTGGTTTTTGTTCATTAGATATTTTGAGTATTCAAATTCATGTAAATTCACATCCCTAGTGGCTGGTTTGAGAAAGACCGTCTCTGTGCCCCTTGTTTCTCTGTCAGATGTGGTGGTGATGATGATGAGGACTCACCTGGTGAAGGCTGCAGAGTTTTTGGTTTTCCTGATGAAGGCGGAGATGTTCCTGATCCTCCTGCTGATCGGTTCCTCGTTCTCCGAGTCCGACAGAACCCCCTGAAAACCAGAGACAGGTAAAGAAAGGTGTGAGTCTCCTCTTGGTTTGCCTCCAGGTGGGTCAAAGACGAGGGGCTCAGACTCACAGGCTCGTCGTGGTGTCGGACCGGTTCGTCCTTACAGCTCAGAGTGTTCCTCCTCTTCGCCTCCTCTCTGTCGTCACACGCCAGCAGCTGAAACCAGCAGAGGAACATAAGAGATCACACGCTGCGTTCACTGACTGCTCGGACCAATCTGTCACAGACCTACACTCACCTTGTGTTTCCCGCCGGGTGCTGATAATACTTCAGGACATTTAGGGATGAAGGCAGGAGACACGAAGAACTCTGAGGAGACAGGACACCTCACAGAGTCAGATGGAACAAAGCCCCAATAAATCCAGAACCACAATGCTTCAGACCCCAGTAAATTCATCAAACCACAGGTGAGTAAACACAGAACAGGTCAAAGGTCACGTGAGTGTATCAGTGAGCCACGCTCTGACACACTCACAGATAAGACAGCAACAACAAAAACCACATCAGACCCTTTAACCTATAGTAAACAAAGACAGAGTGACACACTGACCTCTCACTGAATCCTTCAGAATAAAAGACAGAGCTCAGAGCTAAGGATGAAAACAGGTGAGAGAAACCACGTGACCAGCTGGACTCACTCATAAACACAGCGAGGAACAGACTTCAGCTCCTCCTACAGCTGATCAAGTCCGGACAAGTCCTCCATCAGCAGACCAGACTACATGACTCCATGACTACACTACATACAGCACACCTTTCTTTTCTGAGTGTGAGTACAGTGATATAAACACCAGGTGAGAGATGTCAGGTGTGTACCTGTCAGTCTCATTGATCTGACTGCAGATCAGTTTCAGCTGAGACAAACTGTCTCTGAGTGATCCTTCTGCTGTGTGGTGATCTGGCTCCTGTCTGACTCCGGATCAGTGTTTACCTGTCAGAGCTGCACCTCCCCGGGCCTCCTGCTGACGCTGAAGTTAGAATGAAGTGAACTCTGAACCTCCGGCTGACTCTGATTTCTGGCGGCTGTTAGTGAAAACAAATGGCCGGCGGCGGAGCTCGAACAGCGGGAACAGAGCGAAGGTGTCCCCGGTACACACACTGACCTTTCCTGCTGTCGCAGTCCCTCCTGCCCGGCCTGCTGCTGCTCCTCTCGGGGTCGCTCCTCCTCCGGAGCCGCTCTCCGCTGCCGGAGTGTCTGTGGGCCAGGCAGAGCGGACAGGCCGGGTGTCCGCAGGGCGGGCTGCCGCCGGGCTGTCCCTCCACACACGCCGAGCACGTCTTCTTCCCCTCATTCTCTGACGGGCTAGACCTGGACCCGCAGCCAGCACCGAGGCCTGACCCAGACCGGCACCTGCCGGTGGCGGCTCTGGCTAAGGCGCCAGGCCGTTCGGCGGACCCTGCGGTCGCCATCTTCCCTGGTGAGTGTTCTCTCTCCGGGCTGCTCTCAAAACAAACCCCGCCCTGCTCCCGCTAAACAAACCCCGCCTTGAAACACTCAGCAGTCCTGCTGCCCGCGAGGGGCGGGGCTATATCACGGTCTCTGCCCACATCAAAAACGTCAGCTATGTCTACTTCACTAATAGTGGGAATTTTCCCATTCTGTCTATTTATAGTGAGATACAGTGCGTGTGGTTTCCCGATTAATGGTAATTTCTACACGACAGACACTTTATAAACCCTAACGGCTAATACTGACATGCTATGAAGGATTAACACTCAAATGTCCGTTCACTGTCGCTGTCCATGAGTTTGTAATTCAAAAGACAGATTCTCATGAACGCATCATGCTCACCAAAGGAAATAAACCACAACCAAAACATGAATGAAATACATGAATTATCGTAAAATTCAAGTGGAATAAAGAATACAAATGAAGTATATTGATGTAAGTTATGAAAATGAATAAAAACCACTGGTATTCAGTGTTTTAAGATGTTTCGTTTTTCGGTCAGCAGAGGGCAGAAGAGGCTCTCATGAGCTCACGACCATCGAAGAAGAAGAGGTAAAAAACAACAATGGCGGCGCCCTGTCAGAGCAGCAGATAAGGGAGGATCTCTGACACCTGAAAACTAAGGTGAGGTCTGCCACACTGGATGGATTTCATCTGTTTTAGTTAGACCCAAACTCGAACCAGTCACAGAGTCCTGGTCTAAAGGTCAAAGAGTCTCTGCAGAGATAAGGATTCATCCTCAAACCCTGATGAAGTCTCACAACTGAGGCAAGTACAGCACATTTCAGCAACCAGGCTGTCAAGGAGCTTCACACAGACATTACAGTTAATCACTGGAGAGGTCAGCAAAAGACAACATTAAAACACAAACAAAAAATCAATAACAAGAAAACGTTTAGTTTGTTAAAAATAATAATAAATGAAATGAACTTGTTAAAAAAAGAAGTTCAATCTATCTTAAAACAGATTTCGAAATATAAGCCTCAAAGTCACTGTGCAAAGTTGTGCAATAAGCTTGCTTGGCTTCCCAATCAGATTGATATACAGCAAGTCAAAGTTTCTGTGACAACACCACATCAGACATCTGTGTTTTTCTCTGCTGTGAAAGATTTCTGTGATAAATTTTATACCAATGATGGGAACTGAATAGGGATGGGTACCGAGTTAGGTACTTTTACAGGTACTGACCGAATTCTGTCAAAAGTACTAAGCACCGGTTCACATAAAATCAAAAGGTACCATATTTAGGTACCTAAATGCATCCTTGTGACTGTGAGGGAGTGGAAGAGTAGGAGATTTTCCTACTGGACATGAACACAGCATTGCAAGGTTATATATTGCAGAATGAACTTGTTAAATTAATTTAAAAAAAAAAAGTTTTTTATTCTTAATAAATTGATATTTTTTTTTACCATTATAACACAGAAAGTACCGAAAATTGGTACCGTTGAATACCGGTACCGATTGACAGGTACGGGGTATAGGTACCATATCATTTCAAATGTGAAAGGTACGCATCCCTAACATTGAAGCCTAACAGTCAAACAGAAAAAGGACAGAGAAGCAGAGGAAACCAGGAGAATTTGTTTGAGCACAATTTAAAGGCAAAAACACAAGCTACAGGCCAAAACATGGGCCAAAGGCTAAAACACGAGCTAAAGGATAAAACATGCAGTGGTACATGTTACAGACACGTTATACATTTACAATAAAGCCAGCTGCTAAACTACGGTACAAAGTGACAAAGTTTGCTTGTTGTCATGTTTCAAACAGTAGCTCTACCTAGCTGTTGATAAATACCTTACCTTGTGACGTGTATCTGGTAAAAAGTTGTCTTGAACAAAGAAAAGCAGAGGTCAAAAGACCTTATCTCCATTCTTGTTCAAAACAAACACACCTGTCAGCATCACTTAGATAAAAATCAATTATCAGAATGGTCTGAACATGGCCCCAGCTCAAATAATCAGATTATAATCCATAGAAAGGGTAAATTAAAACCTTCCTGAAGGGGAACATGTGATTTGGACTTTGTTATGTGTATAACCCAGCTTGAAGTTAATGTTGTCTGGTTTTAGTCCTGGTCTCCTGGTCTTTGTTGCAGATGCAGGCCAGCAGGCCTGTGGTGGAGGTGGTCCGTCTGGGCCTGGTCTCCTACCAGGAAGCTCTGCAGCTGCAGCAAGTCTACGTGAACCGGCACCGGTCAGGTCCAGCTCATGCTCTGCTGCTCTGTCAGCACCACCCGGTCTACACCACCGGGATCCGACACAAACCGTACCCGGCCCCCCTCCTGGACGGCCTCCGGCAGCTTGGGGCAGACGTCCACCGCACCAACCGAGGAGGACTCATCACCTTCCATGGGCCGGGTCAGCTGGTCTGCTACCCAGTCCTCAACCTGAGCAGCTTTAAGAAGGTCTGCAGACCCTGTCCTGAGTTTCCTGTCTCCTGTGAGTGTAAAGGTGTTAACTTCTGATCTGCTCTCTCAGAGCGTCCGCTGGTACGTCTGTGAGCTGGAGAAAACCATCATCTCTGTCTGCAGCCGCTTTGGCATCACAGCGTCCACCTCTCCTCACACCGGGGTCTGGGTCGGAGACAACAAGATCTGTGCCATGGGTACGCCATCCTCTTCCTCTCTAAACGTCCTCCTCACAGAGTTTTCATGGTCAATCTGAGGACTTGGGGTTCTGTTTCTCAGGTTTCTATAACTGTTTCTGAATTTCTAACTGTGTCACTGGAAGTTCAGGCGATCTGATCTCTGATTGGATTTTGTTCTTTCTCGGTGCTGACAGGAATCCACTGCGGTCGATACATCACATCTCACGGCTTGGCTCTGAACTGTAACACGGACATGTCGTGGTTCAGCCACATCGTGCCGTGCGGGATTGAGGGTAAAGGAGTAACATCGCTGAGCGCTGAGCTGCGGCGGGATGTCAGCGTAGAGGAAACCATCCCTCACCTGCTGGACGCCTTCAGGGACCAGTTCAAATGTGACCTGACGGACGAACAAACACCTAATCCTGATCCAAACAGGAGGGGATCGTCAGCGTAGAAACTGAACTCCTTTTTTTATCACATGGTGGAGAAGTGCAACTCGGTCTGAAGGAGTCTCGTGGGTTATGTTGTTCACTGAAAGTTATTTAATTTCTTTAAATCCACTGATTTCTTTAATCTGAGCCTTAAATCCTCCTAAAGCTCTGGCGAGGAGGTTAATCAAGAACTCTAAGTTATTATTCAGGGTTCAGAATCAGTGCCAGTTTCACTGTTAAACCCAAATTAGAATAATAAATATCCATTAATTTAACTGTTAACCCACCAGGTTATAATCTGTGAAGGTTAGGAGACTTTGAAGGCAACAAGTGATGCATGGCTCTAAATCTAATGCCTCTGTAAACCACTATACCTCATTTTACAGGTTTGATTTTACTTTTCATCAATTAAAACATTTAAACATGGTTTCTACTGTGGCTGTTAATTTCACTGTTAGCACACACTAAACAGGAAGTGATTTATTTTCTAACTTGGTAGTTTAGAAGTTATGAGGAACACGAGCTTGACCAATCAAAAGCAAAGCCAAGCCTACATGACTGTTACCCTGTCAGGTAAAAAAAAAGAATAAATAAATAAATTCGTCTTAAGGCAGAGGATGTGGTTTTATTGTGAAAAGACGCCGGAAGTCAGGCTCCTTGTTTCTGTGTTTTTTGACATTATTTTTATGAACTTTGGTGACTTCTGTTTGTTTTTTGTGCCACTTTAAAAACTAATATCTAAGAGTAATGTTTATGTTTGCATCAAGTTAGCTGAATGCTATCGGCTGCCATAGCTCAGAATAGAGTTAGCCCGCAGTTAGCATTAGCGTGTGTGTGAGGTTAGAGGCTGTCACGCAGAGCGGGAGCTCGGAGCTGACACGCAGACACGCAGAGTGGGAGCTTTGGGCTCAGATGAAATGAGTGTCAGGTTTAAGAGCTGGTGAAGCTAACAGGAGCTAACAGCTAGCCTGCAGCAGCCGGCTCTGGTTTCTAATCTAAACCGCAGACTAATGTCTCTGTCTGAGGGTACCGGGTGTTAGCTGCTCGGTCTGCCAGCATGGGAGACGATAACGGTATTAACGGAGACCTCAACGCCAACTCCAGGTACCAGGGCACCGGAGACCCGCAGCTGGACAAGCTGGTACACCAGTGGCTGACCTGGGACCGGGTGGGTATCGATCCAAGCCATGGAGGGCAGTTCAGAGAACCATGAGCTGTTCGTGCCCGGCACACCAAACGCCTTTCTGTAAATCTGCGATTTAAAACTGCATTGCACTTCGACAGAGCAGTGTTGTACTGCTGACTTAAAATCCCATGTTAGGTTGATGAGAATGATACAGAGGTGAAATCGGCTCAGACGGTACTCGTTATTGTTGCTCTTACTGTGAGGAATGACAAACTTTGACTTTCCTCGACGGCAGTTTCCGCTCGTGGGGGGCGTGTAGGAATAACTGACGCAGCAGGCACCAAACACTCCAAATATTAAAAAAGGAACCACCTAGGCCTTCAGTCTGTGTGCCGAATTTAAGCTCGACCAAACTATACCAGGCACAATCAAAAGCTCCGCGTTTAATTTCATATAATCAGTTAAAATCCCAGAATATCAAAAGTGGTCAGTTTTGGGATGGAGTTCTGAATGTGTGGGCTGGTTCCAGCGGCTCACCGGCGTTAGAACGTGCTTGTTGCCCGCAGTGCGGACCTGCAGGCCGGCAGGAGCTGAGACCCGTGGCCGTGTGGGTGGTGGACGTTAGTTTGAGGGGTGATTTTACAGATCAGCGTGACTCAGCTTTTTGTAGTAAGGAACCAAAAACAACACTCAATGTGCCTCCTGTATTGTGAACTAATAATGAATTCAGCTTAAAACCACAGCCTGTATTATCATAAATAATGATTCTGATTATAGACAGGGTCCAGATAGTGAGGCAGAGCACCTGCTGCCATCATTCAGTAAACAATGGCTCCTTTAAAGGGGCTGTGAGGATTTGTAAGTGATCTTGAAAAAATTCTCTCTTCTAGATATATGCCTGATTGTACACTTTAAAAGAAGATTATTAGCACCTATTCCTAAATAATATTTCACAGCTTCCCGATCAGGTCGAGCATGACCAGACTGAGTATAGGCACGTCAAAGTCTCTATAGTAACACCACACCAGCTCACAAGTATAATTGTGAAAAGATAAATCAGTGTTTTTCTCTGCTGAAAAATATTTCTGTGATTCATTTTGTAGTGATGGTGGACACTAGAGCCGAACTGTCAGACAGAAAAAAGGACAGAAGAGCAGAAAGATAAACCAAAGCTCAATGTAACTGTTGATAAATATCTAACCTTTTCCGGTTGTATCTGGTAAAAAGTTGTTTCAAACATAAAGTAGAGTTAAAAAAAACATGATCTCCATTCATTTCCAAAACAAACACACACCTTGTTAAGAGTGTTGTCTTCATGACAGTGTGGGTGAGACTCCAGACCACAAGGTGTCACTGCAGTCCAGTTAAGACAGATCCTGGTGCCTCCATCTCTATCACTTACACATACTTCATCAGTCTTCTCTACCTTTCTATTGTTTTTGAGTGTCCAGCAGGGGGCGTCTGAGTGTGTGTCAGGAGCTCTTACAGGTTGTCAGTGGGCTGGTTTAAACCCATCAGGACTTGACGTTCACTCTGAGGCTCTGTATCTGAATACATGCAGTGTGTGTGACTGACGTGAAGATGATGCCTTTACATGTGTGTGTCAGTGCTGGTGGGCAGTCATCACACACACACGCACACACACCCACACACACACAAACAGCTGTGTAGTTTTTAAAGGTCATGGTTGACTTGAATACATCTGACCTCCTGTGTAAATGTCAACAGCCTGAAAAAGATTCACACACACACACACACACACACACACACGCACACACACATTGATACAGTACATGTTTTTAATCCTAATCCCACTCAGCAGTTGACCCAGAGTTGATCTGGACTGAAAACTTGAACCAGGTTTTCTGAGTCAAACCGGCTGATTTCTCTCCTCTGTGTGCAGAATGGGAGGACTCGGGCTCAGGTCGAGTCCCTGGTGGCGGCGGGCCGTCTGGACGACTTGAGGAAGAGACTCTGCAGCAGGATGAGCTTCGGCACGGCGGGACTCCGGGCGCCAATGGGAGCCGGATTCAACCGGATCAACGACCTTACCATCATCCAGTCCACACAGGTCAGACCAGTTCAGATAAGAGTGTGTGTTCCCCGTTCATAACACACATCAGTCAGCAGATCCTTTTCTCACTGAGACCATGTAAAGCTCCCCTTAAAGCTCCCCTTTTACTCAGACAAAGTGTTTCTCTGTGTGTCTGTAGGGTTTGTACTCGTACCTGTCCAGGTGTTTTGCTGACGTCAGCAGCAGAGGAGTGGTTGTTGGGTTTGACACCAGAGGACAGGAGGAGAGCGGCTGCAGCAGCGCGCGGTGAGGGACACCTTCAAGAAGGACCAGTCATTTTGCCTCCAAAAAGTGCCTGTTGCTGTTGGCCTCTTGGTTTAGGCGTGCGCCCCATGTACAGGAGCTGTAGTCCAAATATTAACTCTTTCCAGAAACATGACAAACTCTGAGTGTCTTCTTGTCTTTATCAGTTTTCACCAGTCTCTCTGTGTTTCAGGTTGGCCAAGCTGACAGCAGCTGTGATGCTCAGCAAAGACGTTCCTGTTCATCTCTTCTCCACGTTTGTCCCCACGCCGTACGTGGTGAGGACACGCCCTCTCATGAGCTGAGACCTCCCCTACAGGGAATTAAGATATTAATGAGTATTACAATCTTTTTTCAGCCGTACGCCGTGAAGAAGCTGGGCGCCGTGGCCGGAGTGATGATCACGGCTTCTCACAACCCCAAAGAGGACAACGGGTACAAGGTGAGGACACCTGTCTCTGTCTGAAGCCTGGAAGAGCAGTGAGGAGGATATTTTTGCAGTATTCAATTCTTCCACCAGGGGGCAGAGGCCTCAGATCTGGATTTGTGTTGCCCCCTGCAGGTGTACTGGTGTAACGGCGCTCAGATCTCTTCCCCTCACGATAAAGAGATCCTGAGGAGTATAGAGGATCAGCTGGAGCCATGGAGCGCCTCCTGCTGGAATGAGGAGCTAGTGGAGAGCAGTTCCATGAGAACTGACCCCCTTACCCAGATCAACAGCTGCTACATGGACGAACTCACCTCCCTCTGCTTCCACAGGTGAGAAGGTACCTGGTCTGAGTCCTTGACCCCTGCAGCTGGTTCAGAGACCACATCAACCAGTCCTCTGGTTGATGGAGTCAGTCTAAGGACTGTAAGCGTCTCCCATTAGTCTTGAGACCTTACACCTTCTTGGCTGCTCCCTAGGTCTAAGTCCACCAATCCCAAGACTTAGACTTTTGCAGTCAATCCCTGGTCCTCTGACCCATTGTACTAATCCTAATCTTTGCAGCTTCTGCAACTACTGCAGAGACCTCTACAGGTAGACCCTAACTAGACTTCCCTGCAAATAGTCCCTCAGCCTCCTCAGTTGGTCTTGAGACCTTGGACCTGTACAGGCAGTTTTTCGTGTTTTGTATGTGTTTGGGAATTCTCTTAGAGACCATGTTTCTGTCTCTCAGGGATCTGAACAGAAGTTGTCCGCTGAAGTTTGTCCACTCGTCGTTCCACGGCGTTGGACACGTCTTCGTCCAGCAAGCCTTCCTCACCTTTGGCTTCCCGCCTCCGATCCCCGTCCCAGAGCAGAAGGATCCGGACCCTGACTTCTCCACTGTCCGCTGCCCCAACCCTGAAGAGGGGGAGTCAGTGCTGGTAGGACACTGGTCCCAGTTCTCCCAGAGCTCGCTGAGGTCCAGGTTTTATAACGCAGGGCTGTTTGTGTGCTCCGCAGGAACTTTCTCTCCTCCTGGCAGAGAGGGAAAACGCTCGGGTCGTTCTGGCGACAGATCCTGACGCTGACCGCTTGGCTGTGGCTGAGAAACCAGACGGGTACGTGATGTTTGCTCAAAGGCACTGAGGTCCTACAAAGACCAGGCAGCAGAGTTCATCTGCAGCTGATGTAGACTCAGTTCTTTGTGGTACTGAGGTCTGTTGTGTTGGTCTCAGGTGTGGGTGGAAGGTCTTCACAGGGAACGAGCTGGCGGCTCTGTTGGGTTGGTGGATGTTCTTCAATTGGAAGGAGGCTCATCTGGATCCGGCAGACTCTCAGAGGGTCTACATGTTGGCCACCACGGTGTCCTCCAAGATCCTGCAGGCCTTCGCTCGCATTGAAGGGTTCCACTTTGAGGTCGGACAGTCTTAAATATCTAGAGATGGCAGAAAAAAGAAATGATGATGATGATGATGATGATGGTCTGTGTCTCTGCTCTTCAGGAAACCCTCCCTGGGTTTAAATGGATCGGGAACAGGATACATGAACTGTCCAAAACAGGAAACACTGTCCTGTTTGCCTTTGAGGAGTCGATCGGTGAGTAAAGGTTTTGTTTCCAGACCCTGACCTGGGTCGGCTGATGGTCTCAGAGGGTCGTTAAACCCTCAGTGGAGTCTGAAAGGTTTAACACAGAGAACACATCATCAGTTCCTCCTCATCTACAAATCTGACCAAACGGGAAACTCACCCCTAAACCTTCTACCTCCTTAAATACATCACTTTCATTAAGGCTCTGCTGTCCACCCTGAGAGGACCGAGTCCTCGTCCCATCTTCACCCCAGTCTGATTTTTGAGTCTGACTCCCGGTGAATGCTGCAGATTAAGCAGGTTCTGAATGTGGGTCTCTGGGTCTGCAGGCTTCCTGTGCGGAGGTTTGGTCCCTGAGAAAGACGGCGTGAGCGCAGCAGTGGTCGTGGCGGAAATGGCGTCGTACCTCCACACCAAGAACTTGAGTCTAAGCCAGCAGCTCGCCAACATCTACCAGACGTAAGCGCTGCTATTGGCTGACATGTCTGTGGGTCTGTGGGTAAAGGTCTGTGGGTAAAGGTCTACCCTCATGGTGGTCCTGTTCTGGTGGTTGGTCAGAAACTCCTCCTTCTTCTTCTTTGGTGCTTCACTCTGTCTCTCAGCTGTTTGTGACTTCCTGTCTGCAGGTACGGTCACCACCTGTCCAAAACCTCCTACGTGATCTGTAACGACCCCCCCACCATACAGAGCATCTTTGGTCGGATACGAAACTTTGACGGTAAAGGTTCGTACCCCAAGACGTGCGGCGGTGTCCAGATCGTCCACGTCAGAGACGTAACCACGGGATACGACAGCAGCCAGCCCGACCTGAGATCAGTAAGACGCTGCCCCCTTTCTCTTTAGACACCCCAAACTGCAAACACTTAAAACTACAGTCTGTCACTTCCTGTTTCCTGTGGAGGTACTTCCTGTGACCAGGAGCAGTCACATGATCACCTTCACGCTGCAGAATGGTGTCGTGGCGACGCTGAGGACGAGCGGCACCGAGCCCAAGATCAAATTCTACACGGAGTACTGCGCTGAACCAGGGGGCAGGTCAGCTGACTGATGACATCACACATACAAAGACGCTCTTAGTTAATATGATATCCATGATGACATCATCTGTGTGTGTGTGTGTGTGTGTGTGTGTGTGTGTGCTGCAGTGATGTGTCCCGTCTGGAGGACGAGCTGAGGAAGGTCACGGCGGCTCTGCTCGATGACTTCCTGGAGCCTGAGAAAAACCACCTGATTCGCCGCTGCGTGTAGCTCCACCTCCAGCGTAACCTAGCCCTTCCTGTGAGCCCACAGCTGTTTCCTGTTGATGACATCACATCCTGTCTTGCTTTTAGAGGAGGAGGAAGTCCTCTTAGACGCAGCTGCTGCCTCGTCTGTTCAGAGTCTACACGTTAAAAACACGCCTGAACTGTGTCCTCCATCCTCACCACCCAGCAGAGAGCATGATGGGAAAGAAGTGCGGGCTGAGACTGAGCATGTGCAGGAACCTTAAAAGTATTTTCAGGGAGAAGCAGAAGAAGAGGAAACATTTCAGTGGCTTTAGTCCAAACCTTTATTTATATTATTTACAAAGAAACCTTTTTACGGAAGTTTGTAAACGACAAAACTTAAGTTAGCTGATGCGTGAGTACGGTGGCCTGCTGCAGCCAATATGACCACAACATGTGCTTTGTCATCCCTCTATGGAACAAACCCCTGCGGTTCCTCCTGTAAGGAAAGGGTTCAGAGCAGAGAGAGGTGTAGAGAATAGAGGCATTACTTTATAAGACCAGGGTTTAATGCTACGTTATGGTTGGACTACACACTTCCTGTAGCTTTTTCAGAAGAGTCACATGGTGTTATGACACGTCTGTCAGCTGACTCACACAGCTGGTTTGGTCATCAAAAAACAACAAACTCAGGTGAGACTGAGAAAGATCTGGAGCAGGCTCACGTGCAGACCCCAGACTGTATGAAACATGGACGTGGTCTCTGTGACGTCACCCAAAAGTCTATTTTTTTTGCAGCCTGCCCCTAGTGGAAATTTAAGGAACTGCATGTGTGTTTGCACTTCTGTGTGCCTTCCTTCACAGCTGGAAACTTGAAAGAGAAAAGAGAAAATTTGAACTCAGACCTCCACATAAGAGAAACCCAGAGCAAGGTCTGGGAAAAAGGCCGAGGTCGTCAGATACTAGAGCTGGACTGGATAGTGGACCAGGGAAAAAGCCTAGTTCAGAAAACAGCTTGGGTCTGAGCCTCTTATTCCTCTATCAGCACACACTGCACAGCAAAAAACTGAATCTAATCCAGTGTTTTTGTCTTATAATATGTAAAAAAATGACTTTTTAGAATTAGTATGCGCCAAATTCACCTGATTAGTCCAGAAAAATGTCTTATTTCAAGATATTAGGAGACAAAAATGAGGTCTGAATGGCTTGTAACACAAAAAAATCAGCCAGTGGAGAATTTTTTTTTTTTTTTTTACCCCATTGGTTGATATTTTTACTTGCTACAAGCAATTCAGACCTCATTTTTGTCCCTTAATATCTTGAAATAAGACATTTTTCTGGACTTTTCAGTTAAATGTGGCTCATATCAAGTCTTAGAAAACATTTTTTTTATTAAAAATAAAACAAAAACACTTGCTTAGATTTCATTTTTCGTAGTGTGTACCTAATGTTTAGAAGAAATTAAGATCAGGAGTTTATCCAGTCAGAGATCAGCTGACTGACAGGTGTACAAAAACAAACGTGTAACATCACAGAGACTACGTCTGTATATCATATGTCTCTCAGTTTCTCCTGAGTTTGTTTTCTTTTTTTCTGTGTCCAACATCAAACCGTCTCACTGTGGACTGGTTTGGTGCAGTAAAGGCCAGCAGAGGGCGTAGTGCTCCTGCTTTAAGTAGGTGACTCCTCTGAGGAGACTACAGGGAGAGTTATTTTTCACTCTTTAAAGGAACAGAAACTGATTCTGTAGCTCATCAGCACCACCGTGTGGTCAAAGTGATGAACAAATATTCCTCTGAGCTGCTCAGCTCAACTTCTATCCCCTGAAACATCAATCTCTAAATTTCAGAGTGCAGACGTCTTATTTCAGAGACAAACTTCAAGCACATGAGTCAAACTGTAAAACCAAAGAAGGAGAGCGTGGAAAACAGTCCAATGTCTCAGATTTATTTGATGTACTTTAAAGAAAGCGTATTTCATCAACCAAAGGTTATTTAAAGGAATTCAGAATCAGCAGCTTCAGCTTTACTTTCAGCTTCTACAGCTCGAGGTTTTTTTGTTCCATAAAAAAAGCAGAATGTCCCTTTAACCGAACAGTCACTCCTCTCCTTTTTTGTGTTTAAAGCTGAAACTTCAGGAGCATTTATTTTTTTACTGTTAAAAGTTATTTATGAGGCGTTCAGGGGACACTGCAGAGTGTGAAAAGTGTGTTTTTGTTGTTTGAGAGGAGAGCAGAGTGAATGTGGAGAACGATCCTTTGACAATCCATCAATAAAACCTGTGAAATGTGCTTTCGTGTGTGGGGATTCACTCAGCATCTTTTCTGCTGTGAGCAGGGAGCAGATTAAAGACGGAGGCCCCTCTGGTGGAGCCCCCCTCTCCAGATTGTGTTAAATTGTCATTCTGGTTTTTCAGGGCTGTGGTTTTAGAGACTCTGGTTTGAAACTGAGGTTTTGCAGGATCCTGGAGCGGATCTGGTGCAGGTTGATGCCGTAGATGATGGGGTTAATGAGCGGCGGGACCACCAGGAACTCTGCAGCCAGCATGTTGTGCAGCGTCTGCAGCGAGCCGCCGACTTCACCTCTGTAGCGCGAGTACATGATGTCAAACACCAGAGAGCTGGTGAAGACGAGCAGCGTGATGAGGTGCGGCAGACATGTCTGTATGAACTTCTTGCGGTTGGACTGAAGCCGCAGCGCAGCACGCACCAGGTGCGTGTAGGACACCAGGATGAGCACGGTCTGCGAGACGTGCAGCACCGTGAGCACAAAGCCGTAGATGTTGTTGACGGTGGTGTCGTGGCACGAGAGCTTCACCACCTCCCAGTTGGTGCAGAAGAGCCTGGGGATGTGGCGTCCGCAGAGCGGCAGGCGCGCAGTCATTGTGATGCCCACAGAGATCTCCAACAGCGAGAGGCTCCAGGTGAGCAGCAGGAGCTGCGCCACTCGCCGTGTGGTCATCAGCGTGTGGTACTGCAGCGGCTGACAGATGGCCAGGTAGCGGTCGTACGCCATGGCGGTGAGACTGGTGAACTCAACAAACACGTAACTGTAAATGGAAAAGATCTGAGTCAGACAGCCGACGTACGTGATGACGTGAGCGTCGGCCAGGAGGTCGTGGAGAAGCTTCGGGTAGAAGGTGGAGGCACCCCAGATCCCGTTAATGCAAAGGTTACACAGGAAGATGTAGATGGGCTCATGGAGCGACTTCTCCAAGCAGACGACCACGACGAGGGTCAGGTTCACAAAGATGGTGAAGAGATACGACAGCAAGGCGAAGGAGAAGTAGATCTGACGGTTTGTCAGAGAGTCGTTCAGACCCTGAAGGACAAAGACCAGCTCAGACTGGTTCTCCATCTTTAGACCTCAGAGGAGCAGACTGGGAGGGGACGGGAAGAGGAGGATGCAGAAACAGAGCAGACAGGATGCAGGCAGGATGCAGACAGGATGCAGACAGGATGCAGACGCAGAGCAGACAGGATGCAGATACAGAGCAGACAGGATGCAGACAGTATGCAGATAGGACGCAGAAGCAGACAGGATGCAGATAGGACGCAGAAGCAGACAGGATGCAGACAGGATGCAGACAGGATGCAGACAGGATGCAGACAGGATGCAGATAGGATGCAGACAGGACGCAGACAGGATGCAGACAGGATGCAGACAGGATGCAGATAGGACGCAGACAGGATGCAGGTAGGATGCAGATAGGATGCAGATAGGACGCAGACAGGACGCAGACAGGATGCAGAAGCAGAGCAGACAGGACACACTCAGGATGCTTTTGTCTCTGATCAGACGCAGGGCTGCCAGAGAAACACTTCATGAGATCACTGACGATCAGCTGTCAAACACAACACAATGATTCCTCCTCCTCACTCTTATCTCTGTCTCAGAGAGACGCTCAGACTCTGAATTTTCACAATTGAACCCTTCAGCAGACTGGTTAGTGAGGATAGTGATAAAATCAAACCTAACAATGAAGAAGAGGACCCTCAGCTCCCCTCAGCACAGACACAATGTTACACATGCCAACACATGTTGACATATGTTCAAACATGTTGTAATGAGATTCATACCTGTTGGCAGTAAAATGAGCTGTTTCTGAGCTCTGTTTCAGACTTATCACAGCCTGAGACAAACACATGAAACCCCCAGAGACAGCCTGTCGTGCTCAGCTGTAGGAAACATGGATCATGAGACAGAGACATGCATCACACCTGCAGCATTTTAGAGTCAGAGTCAGATAATCAGCAAAACACAACAGGAGACGTGTGAAACCAGGGGTGCAGAGAACAGAGCAGACTGATGAGTGGGTGCATGTGGCTTCGGCTCAGGGACCGACCCTGCAGCCTGGACCTGAGTCTCAGCCTGAGTGTGGACTGCAGATTAAAGAACGATCAAACAGAGAAACATGAACAATCAGTCAGAGCATCACAAACACCAGGACAGAGACGGCCGTGGAACAGGAGCCGCCTGCAGCTCAGACTGCACACACTCTTATACACACAGCCTCACACAGCGCCATGACGACACGCCCCCCAACGACCACGGACTGTCAGTCAGAGGCCGTCAGTCCTCCTCCTCCGTCTGTCTCCATCAGGATGAAGGAAAACAAACAGATCCAACACAGATCACTCTGTGATTCAGAGGCTGAAGGATCAGGACTTCAGTTTGATCCAGGATTCTTGACCCCTGTGCCGTCCTCCAAACATCCAAACAGATCTTAGTCCGGATAAATAAAAACTGTCCAGAGCCTTCACCTCACAGTGTCCTTAAAGTCACAGCAGCACCAGAGCCCAAAGAGGTCTGAGGATGCTCAGGGGGCACAGGAACCAGTTTAAAGAGAGACTGGAGAGGATCCAAGGGGTTGATGACATGATAATGGTTTTAGGATAAAACGCAACAGTATTGTTGTGTTTCATCCTAAAACCATTGTTGTGTAAACTGACCCTTAGGGCTCTCATTTACACGGAAACAGCGTTTTAGCGGACCTACAAACATCCAAACTTTTAAAAACGGCCTCCAGAGTGTAGTTTTTCTGAAACTGCAGCCACGTTGAGGTGTAAACAGCGAGCCAGTGTTTAAAGAGGAAACGCTGATGTTACGCCATACACTGTATATAGAGTGGACAGCGTGGCTCCGCCATTTATCATTGTCAGGTTTCGAAGCCAAAATACCCAGTTACAGGCACAGCCATTGGGAGCAATTGCAGCCAGAGTCTGCTTAGTAGAGATGATGAGGGATTCTGGGAGAATCTGAGTGGAGCTGGGTGACAAAAATAATAATGTTTTTTCTTTTGAGAGTCTAATCACTTCTTGACTCTATCTACTGACATATTTTACAATCCCTGAAAAAAATACACGAGAACGTTAGCTGTCAGTCATCGTTAAACGTGACGTAAAGCCTCCTTTTTAACCTCGTATAACTAATGAAAACAAAACTTTTCAGAAAAAAGAGGACTTGAATACAAGACAGCCAAATAATATCGTCAAATCACCACAACAATCAGACGTGAGAAACATTTCTATGAGGTGTATTAATTTTTTAAAGTTTGACCTCAGCCCATCTGGAATGACTGGGGAGATGGATTGTTTAACCTATACTCCAGCCAGCCACCAGGGGGAGCAGTTTTTGTGGAGACCTCACTTCGAGCTGAGCAAGATAACGCCCTTTTTTTTTTTACAGTCTGTAGCTGTGTCCCAATTCAGGGGCTGCAGCCTACGGAGGCTGGATTTGAAGATCGATTACGTCACAGCAGTGCGTCGGAGGCTCCTCCAAATGCGGCCGAGGAAACTGGCCTCCATTTCGGGGGCCGCGAAGGAAGGATTCGATGAATCCTTCATTGCCTCACATATCCCAAGATTCATTGCGCATGAACGCCGAACATGATGGACACGGCCGAACTCCAAAAGGAGTCCTGTTTTATACAGATATGAAGGATTTCTGGTAACAACTATGTGAAGTGTTTCTAAAACATCAAAGAATATTTTGTTTTTCTGTGTGAAAATGTGTTTGGGCTCTTTTCAAGTAATATACTGACGAAAAATAGTTCTTTAGAAATCTTCTCATTATTATATAAAAATATGTTCATAAATGTAAATTCTCTTGAGAAAAAAACTTACTCTGTTTTTTTATTATTATTTTTATTCATTTTTTAACAGGGAATTAAAAAAAAGACAATAAATCATTTCAGCAGCTTGTAGTTTATACTTTTTTATTTATCATCCCCCCAGCACTCGATCAAATGTTGAAAATGTACGTTGTTGCCTTACTCTCATGTAAATGATGGTTCTATACTCTATCAATAGGGATAACAATAATAATAATGACAATCATAATAATAATAATAATGATAATAATAACAACGCAAAGTAATAAAAATATAGTAAAAATCATCCTGTTTTAAATGTGAGGTTTTAGTTTACGTGTGTTTAAAAGTAATGTAAGCCTGACAGGTGAGGGCGGCGCTGTGTGACGTCGAGGGTGACAAACAGGAAATGCTTCGTAGACCAGACCGTCTCAATTCAGTTCGGCCTTTGCGGTCTACACAGGCTACAAAGGCCGGGTCCTCCAAAGGCTACAGCCTACGGAGGCTGTAGCCCCTGAATTGGGACACAGCTTATGTGTCACGCTCTGCTTCGCACATACTCATTCAACAGTACATCAGTACCGTTGTCGAGATCGTTGCAGTCTACCGTGTTGTGCTTGTGCTGCTCAATCTGCTGACTGTCTTTCAACAAAATGAGCATCTGTTGCTCCACTTCAGCTCTTAGCATTCACCAATACACCAGATGATCATCTCAACTCTACTTCAGCGGAGATCTACCAAAAGCTGCTTCTGGACAAGACAGTTATAGCGCCAACTACAGGCCTGGCATGCTCACTGCAGCATTTTTAGTCTCTTCCTGTTTCTGTATATATTTTTTCTGCTGTGTTTTTACATTTTGGGGTGAAACGTTGTTGTGTAAACGGGGCCTAAGAAGAGGGACTTTGTTAGTTGTTTGTTTTTAACGTGTTAGCTGTGTGTTATTCGACAAGGGTCCCATTAGCTAATTACAGTCAGTTTGTTTATTGATGAAGCAGAGCTAAGCAAGCAGCTTGGCGTCAGCTTCTGATGGCATCATATTGATAAACCATACAGCTGACACATTAGCTTTAGCTAGCATGATAACCGAAACAGGCTAGCAACTAGATTTGTCTTCATCTCCAGAGAGGACAGAGGAGTAGGAGACAGGAACTTCAGGTTAGTGTCTGGACTCAGAAACTGGGACCCTGAGAGGTGGTGATGATAGCCGCAGAGGTCAAAGGTGAGATGACCTCAGAGGGCAGAGAGGAGCAGGATGAGGTCAGATTAACGTTTACTGGGACTAGTCTTTCAAAACTGTACCCATGGATCATCCTGGAAGGGTGTTGTTATGTTGGGGTCCTATCCCAGTCTGTGGGGATCTCTTTCCTTTAAAAACATGGCCCCTTACTTTAATTAATGATAGATTAATGGACTTATTCACCTCACCAGGGTTTTCCTCTAGCGTGAACTCTACAGCTTTTTCTTTCCATCCTTTAGTTTATTTTCATTGTACATTTCTTACAGCTTTTTAGCCTCCCATAAACCTGAAGAATGATGTAAAACTTCATACATGTTGAGTTAGTGTCCCTGTGTTAGAGTTTCTCCACCTCTCGGTTCCCTTCTCAGTCCCTCTGGAGGTTTGTGTTGACGTTCAGTCTGAACTGATGCAATCCTTACCTAACGCCTCACAAACAAACTGACCCTAGAGTCCAGCTCCTCCGGCCCTGAGGCCGATGGTCATCTCAGTCTGTCAACATGTGTCCCCGAGGCGTCCCCTCATCAGCTGCAGCTCCCACTAAATCCCCCTGGAGCTAATTACTGTTAATGAGACCTCAGACCTGCTCCTTTCAGGGACCCTAATGACCTCCCCCCAGACCAGCTCAGACCAGCACACACACATTTTAGACAAACAAACAGCAGAGGATGTTCACACACTGAAGAGAAACATCAACAAAGAAAGTTTGAGCAGTTTTTAAACTTTAGGTTTGATATTTCTCTTTAAAGTACTGAATCACAACAAACATCTCAAGACTCTTCCAGAAACACTAACAGGTCAAACCTCGACCCCAGAATTAGGGCGTAATTTGCACCTGCCTCATTTTCATGGTGTAATAAATTATTTGGATGATTATTTGCAGTCATGCATGTGACTAATGCCAAGGACTTATGGTGCCATTTGTTACATGACTGGACTTGGATACTGGCCTAGATCAGGCGTATGATCTCATCTGAACCAACCATGAGTACAAACCTGAACAGCATTTAGTGAGCAACAGAGGAGAAGCCAAACTTCTTTTAACAGGTAGAAAAAGTTTTATAGAAAAGTCTATAAGAGTGTGAGTCTAAGACCTGGTCCAGGCCTAATCCTGAGCTTTATCAAAAAGGAACATTTGAAATCTCCTCCTGAAAGTAGAGACTATGAGCTCTAATTCCGTCGACCAGGCGCAGGTGCAGGCGCAGGCGCCCTTCGCTGTGCGCACAGGGCGTGACCGGCGCACTTTGCAAGTTTCCTGCAGTGCCAAGAGAGGCGCAGTACAGGCGCAGTCCAGGCGCAGAGCTGCGCGTCCACGCCTCCCTCCGCGCAAATGGCAGAGAGGGAGGAGAAAAGCCGTGAGTGGGTTTAACACGGCCGAGCGCTGTTTTCACAAATCAAATGAGCGCCTCTCCTCGCCTTTGAATGCCCTGCGGCCGAGGCGCAGCGTCTGATTGGTCTGACTGATCGACAGCACCGCGGAGAGAGTGCTGGTAGCGGAGACGGTCAGAGCCGCTGTCCCTGCAGCAGGTCAATGGACAGCGGGGCGCATCGGAGGACACGACGCGCGTCACCGTGTGGGCCAGCTCCCGGGACAGATTTAATCTGTTCCTTTGTCTTTATTCGGAGTAAAAAATGAAGAGAAAGTTACACAGCTGGCTTATCCATTCAGAATACTTTTGATCCACCTGCACTCCTGGTTTGTCATCACCAAATAGAGCCTTTAGTGATATACTGTACACTCTCCTGGTGTCTCCGCCTCATCCTCCTTACAACAATGTACTCCATCTTTTTAGATCACGTTAAAAATAAAGACTAAAACAGAGAAATATGGGAAATCACGGGTAAATCCTGAGTGACACACATTTATTTTGTCTCTTTTTTCTTCGTCTTTTCTCTCCCTCTTTTCTTTGAATTAAATGAAATGAGAGAAGCCAGATATATACTCAGTATCAGATGTTAAGGCTGTTTATTGTTTAATTGTAAGATGTGCATCAAACTTCCAGCTGCCGTCAGGTTAACTTTCCATTATGACAAACGGCTTTAATCCGACATCAGATGTGACGGGACAGTTAATATAGATACAAATGTATATGCTGGTTCAGACAGTTACATTAAATAGTGATTGCTGTGATTGTTTACTGCATTAAAATGTGCCTGACACTCTGGAAACCTGCCTCTGAGGCTTTGATGACATGTGCGCACATGTGCGCCTGTCACCAAATTACAGCTGCGTGGGGTGCGCTCTGCCTTGCGCCGAGGATAGACCAGGTTGGAGCTGGCGAGCTTTCAGCGCACTTTTTTGGCACGAAATTGTCACTGCGCCAACATGAATCTGCTGACACCTCCCCCTGGTGCGCCGTCAACTCCCCCTGGCGCGCCGTCACACCCATCTCTGCGCAGACGGTCTACCAAATTGTCAAACTGGCAGCGCACGGCGGTGTGCCGCACGAAATTAGCACTGCGCAGGCTGCGCCAGGCTTGCGCCCCCAAATTAGAGCCCTATGTCTGGTCCCTGGACCTCAACTGATAGATAATTCCAAGGAAGAGGAGCCTGATTAATTAGTGCTCTACCTCCCACACTACTTTCAGAGACCCTGGGTACAACGAGCAGGCCTGCGTACTGAGAACGTAGATGGAAAGTCCTCAAGGACTTGCTCAGACAGCTGGCTCAAAGAGAGCTGGAGGAAACCAAAGCATGGACTAGTTTCTCTGCATCACTCTGAGACAAGATGATTTTCCTAATATGACGAAGATGAAAAAACGTCACCCCTGAAACCCGTTGGATGTGACAGTTAAAGGACAAGTCCTGCATGGACTGCAGCCATGTTGACGTGTAAACAGCAAGCCAGTGTTTTGAGTGAAAACGCTGATGTTACGCCATAGACTGTCACCTTAATCTGACATCGGTTTATCATCGCTTTGTGAAAATGTGTTTGCTTTGGAAGTGAATGAACAGTCACTCTGTCCACGGCACAGCCAGGGGTGATGACGTAGCGATGATTGAGTGGCATCTCGTTTCTTAGGGCCATGTTGTCGTGACTTCCCCTCGGCTCTGGGCCAAGGAAAAGGGGTAGATTAAGGGGTAGAATGACGGGGGGAAAAGGATGCAATAACAATTGGGATTAGTCCTTTATTTACTGGAGGTTGGTTGGGAGAGTGGAGGGCGTTTGAGAGGTAAAGCTGGGTGTTGTCTGCGTGTAATGTTAAATTTATGGAAGATATTGCCAAGGGGGGTAGACAGATGATGATTGGAATGGGCCCTTATGCCGCGGCCACACCAAATGCGAACTCGCAAATTTATTTGCGCGAATCGCCTGTAACAAACCGTGTGAACGCCCGTGTCTGGACGCTGGACTATTTTGACAAGCTGAGGGGTGAACGCGCGTTAGTGCGGCACTGCGCACGCGGTGTAGAGAGCCCGTTCATTCAAAGACCGAAAGTCCAAAAGAGCATCTGAAAAACAATGACCTGTGGTTTCAAAAGCATGACTGGAGAGTGTGTGAAAGCTTTGGAGATCACAATCAAGGCCTGCTGCCTCTCCCTGGTAATCCACCTCCACCAGCCCTGCCTGGCTGTTCCCTACGATCTCACCCTCGACCCCCCGAACCCCCGACCCATGTTCCCGGAGGTCTCGCTGGGGATAATGAAGGGGTGGAGGAGAGAGAGGAGCACAGAGAACTTCCATCTTTTCCCTGGCTCTGCCCCTGCCCCGCTCCTCCCTCCTCTCTATCAGGCTCAAAACTCCGCTGAGGAAAACACAGTCGGACTCAGTGATGACCCGTGCAGGCAAATCCAGCCGGAAACGAATGTTTACAGAACTTACCTTCAAAACCTGTTTCCTCAGCAACTTTCACCCAAGCCTGCTCCTTTTTTTCTGGTCTCTGTAGAGTTCACACGTTGTATCGTATAACTCTGGATGCGCCCAAACGAGCAAACGCCCCTAACGCACCACGCCACATACCCCAAACATGCCGTCCGGGGCGAATCGGCGTCTAAACGCGTCTTTGCATTGACTTTGCAAGTAATCTCGCTGCAAATTCACATTTGGTGTGGCCGTACGATAAGACAGAGCCCTGAGGAACACCAGTAGTGAATGGAGGGACTGGGCTTTGGGGCTTTGAGTTTTGGATGAACTGATTATGGCCAGAAATATTCAGACCATCAACCATGCCTCATTCAAAGTCCCTTAAACCACCTTTGTTCCTCATTCTAATGCTCAGTTTGAACGTACGCAGTTCATCTTAAAAAGGTCTACCTAGCTGAATGCTGCAGAGCTGCTGCTATGTGGTTTGCTGATCAGACATTTGTGTTAAGAGCAGGTGACCAGGTGAGCAGATGAAGCTAATACGGTGAGTGAAATCCATGACTGCAGTGGTAAAAAATGAAATAAACCAATGGAAGAGGTCACATTGTCTATCCCATCATTTACATCAAAACCCTCTCATACCCTCACATGAGCTGCTCAACTGTGACATTAGCTTGATGCTAACAGTTACCTGTGCAGAGGAGTATTATAAACTCTGTAGCAGAAAGCTTGAGTATTATCACCCGCAAACCTCATCACACTTACATCCCTGTGGATGTTTCTTCCACATGAAAGAAAAACATTGACTTTAAAACACATTTTTAGACCTCCTCCTGTTTGTGGGTCACCAAGATTCTTGTGTCCATATTCAAAAAAATCCTGGACCTGTCTGAAACAAACACCACCCTTGTCAGAATTGGCCCTTTCAGTCTTGTTTCTGAGACATGCTGTCACTTGGATTAGCTCATCTCCTCAGGTCATGTGACCGTCATGGTGGGTATTTAATCACAGGACGCTGGACCGGAAGTTAAGTAAGCAGCATGTGATGTGCTGCAACACTGGACTTAAGGAGACACAGCTGATCCCAGTGGGTATCTAGACTCTATGTAACACCTCAATAAAACCTGCCCCTGCTGCAGGTCCTGGTCTCATGCTCTATGAGGTAACAGCTCAGGATAAATCATGATCAATGTGACTCAGTTCTCTCATTTCAGACTTGGTGGCTTTTCTGAAACCAGTTTTCTGAAGTACATTTATTTCCTTGTTGCAATGTTGATCTACATGTTGATTCTTTGTGCCAACCTGTTGCTCATTGCTGTAATCTGCAGGAACAGGAGCTTACATGAGCCCATGTACATGTTTCCATGCAGTCTGTTTGTTAATGAGCTGTTTGGTAGTACAGCTTTCTTCCCTTTGCTCCTGGATCAGATCCTCTCTGACACTCACACTGTTTCTGTTCCTCTGTGTTTCCTGCAGATCTTCTGTCTCTATTCTTATGTGAATGTCGAGTTTTTTAATCTGACTGTCATTTCGTATGACAGATATGTTGCTATCTGTTATCCTCTGCAGTATAACTCTCTTATGACTTTTAAAAGGGTGAGTTTGCTTATTGCAGCAGCGTGGTTAACTGCTTGTTTTTGTGTAGTTTGCACAGTGTCATTGAGTTCTACTCTGCAGCTGTGTGGGAACCTGATCAACAACATTTACTGTAACAACTACTACATCGTCAAACTGGCCTGCTCTGACACCAGAGTAAATAACATCTATGGACTTGTTCTTACTACATTTTCAGTCTTTGTCCCCCTGGCTCTGATCTTCTACACCTACATGAGGATCCTCAGAGTCTGTTTCTCAGGCTCCAAACAGACGCGACAGAAAGCTGTCTCTACCTGCACACCTCACCTGGTCTCTCTCTTTAACTTCTCTTTTGGAATTTGCTTTGAAGTGATTCAGAGCAGGTTTGGGATGAGCCGTCTTCCACCTCTGGTGTCTGTTTTTCTATCCCTGTACCTTCTTATTTTTCAGCCTCTCTTAAACCCCATTATTTACGGCCTGAAAATGACCAAAATCTTTGACATATGTAAACGTCTGTTTTGTTCTAAGCTTCTGTTAATCCATCTGAGATAAAAAAAAAAACATGTTTGAAGACTTGTCCAGACCAGTCACTGTGTAAGGGTGAATAAATTAGATGAAATGATGAACAATGATTGTTCCAACTGTCTGTTCTTAATCTGCTCATGTTAAGTGTCTTTACGTTAACTGCCTCGATAGTAAAGAACATTGCATACAAAGACACTTCAAACACGCCACAGAGTAACTGAGAATTTATCATTACTAGACTGATTTCATGTGACGTAATTAACTCCAACTCGACCATGCTATTGGCAGTCTCACACAAAACAGAACTGGGATAATTGTCGCACACAATGGTACATTTTTGCTGTGGACCGAAGAAATAACACTTCATATGCTTTTGATCACCAAATATTATTGCAGATTGGGCAGAGCAGTGTAAACATTTAGGTTGCTGATTGTAAAGTTGCACACTCTACAGATAATATCTCTCCACATTCAGTTTAAAAAACATCACTTTTAATACAGATTTAAATAAATATGTGTGAAATATATTTGTCAAACATTATACATATAAATGTGGAATTTTTTGGTCAATGTTAAATTTTATATATTAATTTCATTTCATTTTCCACCGCTTATCTGGGTCCGGTTCGCAGGGGCTGCAGTGTCCTCAGTAAGACCAATAAACCCTGTTCCCGGCCACTTCCACCAGCTCCTCTGGGGGGATTACCAAGGCGTTCACAGGCCAGTCCAGAAATATAACCTTTCCACTGTGTCCTGGGTCTACCCTGGAGTCTCCTCCAAGTTGGACATGCCCAAAAAACCTCCCGAGAGATGCCCGAACCACCTCATCTAGCGCCTCTCGATGCGGAGGAGCAGCGGCTCTACTCCAAGCCTCTCCTGGATGTCCGAGCATTGAACCCTATCTCTAAAGCTGTGTTTCCACCAAGCAGTCAGGGTCGGTTCAGTACGGTTTGGGACGGTTTGGTACAGTTAGGCCTGATCCTGTTTGTGTTTCCACAGCAAACTGTGCCCTCTTGTGGTGGGCGGCGTGTAAGCCGGATGCTGGAAGCCGCAGCTGTTAAACAATAGCGCGACGTCGTAGCAGCTTACCCCACTATTAAATCCAACGAAGAAGAAAAACGCGACTCAGTAAACGAAGAGCACGGATGGAAGACATGCAGCATTTCGTCCTCTCTGTGATTGTCATGTAGCTCTTTGATACAAAGAACAATCAAGTTTTGTTTCAGAGAAGTCTGTGTGCCACCAGGAGAAATACAACCGCTGTCGGGGTAAGTGACGATTCTTTTAGACCAATCAACGGTCTGCAGTGTTGTAGCTCCACCTTCCGAGAGCGGTTCGGTTCAGTCTGGCACCCGTATGAAAGAGTCCCAAAAAAGTAGGCCGGCTCGTCTGGTTTTTTAGGGATGTGTCCCAGGATGAGTCAGAGGAAACGCCGCAAAAAGCGCGCCATACCGAGACAAACCGAACCGGTCTGCTTGGTGAAAACGCGGCCAAAGGCTGAGCCCAGACATTCTGCAGAGGAAGCTCATTTCAGCTGCTTGTATACGTGATCTTGTTCTTTTGGTCACAACCCACAGCTCGTGGCTATAGGTGAGGGTTGGAATGTAGATTGACCAGTAAATTGAGAGCCTTGTCTCTGGCTCAGCGCTTTCTTCACCCAACAGACCGGTATATCGTCTGCATCACTGCTGATGCTGCCCCGTATATGTTATATACACAATGTTATAAATAAATGTCCTGATTCTAAATACTTAACCCAGTTTCTAAACATTTAGATTAGACTGATTATTTATCTAAAATTTCTAAATATTTTGTTAAGATTTGTAGCATGTACAGCTTTACAATCGGTGCTCCATACCAGCAACTGTCCGAAGAACAGGGCACTCATGTTCTTATGGGTCTTACAAGGTAAACCTTACTGGACTCTCAGTTCGTCTTCTGGTAACCCAACAAGAAGGAACCCAAAATGTTCCTCTAGCGACCGAGAGACGCTGGACACCCCAAGGAGCAGAGTGGGTGATACTGTGATAGATCAAGCACACCCTCCATCCCTTCCTCCCTCTAAAATCTAAAGTCCAGATCCACCATTGTGGTCTGAATCACTGACACTGTTCCTGGTCTCAGGAAGTGTCAGTTAAGATATAGGAAGTCTTGGCCTGAGGGTGTTGGCAGTCTCATTAGCACCCGCTAAAACAATACTAACTTTTAACACAGCCCTCATGGACTTCAGCCTCAGTCTCTCATGAGATACACAAAAAGTTCTTTGTGCAACCCATATTGGACCAAAGGACTCGCGGACCTGGCCTCCACAAGATGTCCCCAGCTCACACTCACTGGACATGAAGGGTCAAGCAGGTCTGTCAGACCAGCCCCACTTCTTTTGATAAAGGAGCTGAGCCCATCAAAGATTTTTCAGTCTTCCTGAAAAAACAAACACCAGGATGGAATCAATACCACAACACCAAGCTGTAAACCCACACAACTCAGGCTGAATGTCAGCATACAGGAAACTAATGATGAAGGAAAGATGCTCATTTAATCTTCTCATGTGCTCAATGATACTTGCTTTGTTAGGATCCAGCATGACTCAGGTCAGTCTGGGAAAACTGTCCCCTCACCACCATTTGATTTCCAATAAGTTCAGTTTTGTGTATTGAAAGTTTTTTATCCACATGGTGAATCTTCATTTTCCTGAGACATGACGTCACTTTGATTAGCTCATCTATTCAGGTCATGTGACTGGTGTAGAGGGTATTTAGTTACCAGCAAATTGACTCTGCAGTAAAGTCAGTCGCACCCTCTCACATTACTCTGATGAACAGATGACTCTTGAAGAAAGTGCAAACAAACGACTCCTGGTATCAGGACAAATGAGGTCTTGTGACATAAAGGAGAGCAAGCTCTGTGAGTATCTAGACTTTGTGGAAGGTCCCCATGTTAAGGTAACAGCTCAGGATACATCATGATCAATGTGACTCAGTTCTCTCATTTCAGACTTGGTGGCTTTCCTGAAACCAGGTTTCTGAAGTACATTTATTTCCTTGTTGCAATGTTGATCTACATGTTGATTCTTTGTGCCAACCTGTTGCTCATTGCTGTAATCTGTAGGAACAGGAGCTTACATGAACCCATGTACATGTTTCCGTGCAGTCTGTTTGTTAATGAGCTGTTTGGTAGTACAGCTTTCTTCCCTCTGCTCCTGGATCAGATCCTCTCTGACACTCACACTGTTTCTGTTCCTCTGTGTTTCCTGCAGATTTTCTGTCTCTACTCTTATGTGTATGTAGAGTTTTTTAATCTGACGATCATTTCTTATGACAGATATCTTGCTATCTGTTATCCTCTGCAGTATAACTCTTATATGACCTTTAAAAAGGTGAGTGTGCATATTGCAGCAGCGTGGTTAACTGCTTGTCTTTCTATGGTTTGCATTCTGCCTTTAACTTATACTCTGCGGCTGTGTGGAAATATCATCAACAGCATTTACTGTAATAATTACAACATTGTCAAACTGGCCTGCTCTGACACCAGATTGAATAACATCTTTGGGTTGGTTTACTCTCTAATTTCAATCTTTGTCCCCCTGACTCTAATTTTTTACACCTACATGAGGATCCTCAGAGTCTGTTCCTCTGGCTCAAAACAGACGCGACAGAAAGCTGTCTCTACCTGCACACCTCACCTGGTCTCTCTCTTTAACTTCTCTTTTGGGATTTGCTTTGAGGGCATTCAAAGCAGGTTTGAGAAGAGCCATCTTCCACCTTCAGTGTCCATTTTTCTGTCCTTATACTTTCTTGTATGTCAGCCTGTCCTTAATCCTGTCATTTACGGCCTGAAAATGTCTAAAATCTCTGTCAAGTGTAAAAGTCTGTTTTGTTCCAAGGTTATGTTAATCCAGCTGAGATAAAAACATGTATGAACACTTTGAATAACTTCTTCATGTGTGTGAGAGTCACTGTGCGCTCAGACAAAGAGCAGATGGAAACCTTCCTGTTTGCTGCTGATCAGAGCTGGCTGTGAGTCTGTCTCATATACAATAACTGTGAATGTGATTCATGTGTTGATGAAGTAACATTTGTGTGATTTCATCAACACTGTGAGTTTGTAAAGTGTCAGAAAGCTTCACTGTGTGAGGATGAATAAATAAAGTAACTGAAAAACGATGATCATCTTGTCAGAGTCTGTTCTGAATCTGCTCTTCTATAAAGACACTTCATAGATTAACTGAGAATATATAATTTATACCCTCAGTGCCATTAAAAACTGTCTTTTCATAAAAATCCATCACATTAAACACAGAACCTGGCTTTGGCTTCTAACATGGGTAATTAACAACCCTGACTTTTTTCTTCCAATTGTTTCACCTGAAATTTTAAAGATGTATAATAGTAACAATAATTGCACTTGTGAATTTTAAGTAGGAAACATAATAGACACTGAAGGTAAAAAGAAAACTGAAAAAAACAAGAAAAGGTTAAAAAATAAAAATAGAACAATAAAGAACAAAAAGGAAAAATTAAATCAAATTGTAAAGTCAAATGTGAAAAAAAAAACCAATTGAAACATAAAATAAATGATACACACAACCAGGTCAACCTGATCAGAAGAAAAAAAAGAAAAAATGCTCAGTAGTTTAAGATTTCAAATGTCACACACCCCTGCCTCCTGTACAGGCAGGGATGAGACAAACTTTACAAGTACACAGTTGCAAATGAATATACATACACATAACAGAGTCTGATAAACAAGTATCTTTAACAAAAATCACTCTGGAACTGAAGGGAAAAGATCCTCTTAGAGCATGTTCGATTTTGTCAAACTTCACAGAACGTGATATACAATGAACTCATTTTTATATGAAGAGCTGTGGACTTCCACTTGAGCAAAATTGGCCATTTTGCCATCAAAGTTACAAAGGCCATCAGGTCCGTCTTTGATTTGGCCAAATGTAGGGCTGGTGAGGTGACGCCAAATTAAACAATAAATGGATGGGGGTCTATGTTAGTACTACAGGATGGGCAAGACCAAAAAATGTGACTTCTTGATGCAGGTGACTAATTACATTTCAAGCAGTGAGGGCGCAGATCTTTCTGTTCATTTCATTTCCTTTCATTTCATTTTCCACCGCTTATCTGGGTCCGGATCCAGGGCGGGGGGGCAGTAGTGCCATCAGCGAAGACCAATGACCCCTGGCCCCGGCCATTTCCACCAGCTCCTCTGGGGGGATACCAAGACGTTCGCAGGCTAGTCCAGAGAAATAATCTCTCCACAGAGAGATTGGGCATGTAAAAATAATAAAAGGCCATAATAGAAGTTGTGCTCTACAAAGCCAGCAGTGTGCCTGGACATATCGTAGGATTCTAATCCCTCAGAGACCGACATGTCTGTCCGAGACCTATCGAGAACAGGAGACCCCGAGACCAAGACAAGACCGAGACCAAAGACTGTCAAGGCCGTGACAAGACTGAGACCACGAAAAAGTGGTCTTGAGACCAAGACCGGTCTCGAGAACTACAAGCCTAGTGTATGAACGGGCGGTTCTGCCCAACGACGGCCGCCGCTGTCATGGGGGGGTACTGTCACCGGTCAAACCGGCCGCCAGCAGACCGGCAGCAACGGCCGTTCTGGACTTCTCCAGAACGTCCAGATGGCCAGTCCGCCCCTGCTCTCCACCATGTCTGGGGTCTACCCCAGGGTCTCCTCCAAGGTTGGACATGCCCAAAACACCTCCTGAGGGAGGCGTCCAGGAGGCATCCTCACCAGATGCCCGAACCACCTCATCTGGCCCCTCTTGATGTGGAGGAGCAGCGGCTCTACTCTGAGCCTCTACCGAATGTCTGAGCTCCGAACCCTTTCTCTAAGGCTGGGCCCAGACACCCTGTGGAGGAAGCTCATTTCAGCTGCTTGTATCTGTGATCTTGTTCTTTTGGTCATGACCCACAGCTCGTGGGCCATAGGTGAGGGTTGGAACGTAGATTGACCGGTAAATTAAAAGCCTTGCACTCTGTCTCTGCGAGTTATTATAGTTATTATTAATGAGTTATTAGAGGGGTGAAGTTGGCATGAAAGACGTTTTCAAATCTATCAGTGACTTGTATGCCAAAGGAAAGAAAACTTTCATGAACACTTCTAAATGGTAGATTATTGCGGGGAAAGACATTTTGCAGAATCATTATGTGGCATAAATTCAGTCTTTCCTAGATTGAGTTTATATCCCGTTGGTTGACCAAAAATTATGAACACATAAAGAATAGCAGGAACAGAAACAGAGGTTGGACGGATATAATAATACATCACGCCTGCTCCTAACTTTACTCCCCTAACAGTCCATAATGGCGTATAGTAAACCTGCAGTCAAAGATTTGGTGCGGCCTATTGTTGTTGTACCTGCAGGCAGTGATGAGTCAGGTGAGGGTGCAGGCTACTTGTGGCCCACTCTGCCAGACCCTGTCTTTCGGTTGTGTAGATGTCATTCTGGCCTCAAAAGACTAAACTTGACCTACAACCTCGGCTTCCCACCACGCCCCGTAATTAACAACTCTGAGACTGTGTTTGGACCAGAGGGCCCAGGAACATGTAATCCCTGCTAAAAGATTCCCCAGAAATAAATAGTTCCTGCTGCCCCATGTTTTTCTGACTGTGCAGCCAAAAACACCAGTAGATGTTGCAAAACGGAACTAGACTAGTAGAGGGCATTAAGACAACAACTACGATCTTTCACTAAAAATGACACCATGGAAGGAGACAGAAAAGCTGTGTGGCACTAATAGCCTGTTAGCATCAAGGATATTCATGGGATACTCAAGAAGTGACAGTTCTTTGACCAATCAATAAAGAGCAGTGTTTCTATGTCCACTCTTCGGGGATGGACCAGCATGTGTGGCACCCCAACAGGAGGATACCAATGACTCACTCAGTTTTGTGACTTAAAAGTTTTTTTATCCACATGGTGAATCTTCAGTTTCATGAGACATGACGTCAACTTTGATTAACTCATCTGTTCAGGTCATGTGACCAGCACTGAGGGCATTTCATCATCAGCACACTGACTCTGCCGTAAAGTCAGCTGCACTCTCTCACATTATTCTGATGATCAGGTGGACCTTAAAAAGGGCACACAGACGACTCCTGAAATCAGAATGTGCAGTTTAACGCTGGATGAGGTCTTGTGACATAAAGGAGAGCAAGCTCGGTGAATATCTGGACTCTATGTAAGACCTGCTGCAGGTCCTGGTCTCATGCTCTATGAGGTAACAGCTCAGGATATATCATGATCAATGTGACTCAGTTCTCTCATTTCAGACTTGGTGGCTTTTCTGAAACCAGGTTCCTGAAGTACATTTATTTCCTTGTTGCAATCTTGATCTACATGTTGATTCTTTGTGCCAACCTGTTGCTCATTGCTGTAATCTGTAGGAACAGGAGCTTACATGAACCCATGTACATGTTTCCATGCAGTCTGTTTGTTAATGAGCTGTTAGGTAGTACAGCTTTCTTCCCTCTGCTCCTGGATCAGATCCTCTCTGACACTCACACTGTTTCTGTTCCTCTGTGTTTCCTGCAGATCTTCTGTCTCTACTCGTATGTGGGTGTTGAGTTTTTTAATCTGACTGTGATTTCTTATGACAGATATGTTGCTATCTGTTATCCTCTGCAGTATAACTCTCTTATGACTGTTAAAAGGGTCAGTGTGCTTATTTCAGCAGCATGGTTAACTGCTTGTTTATCTGAAGCTTGCACAGTGTCTTTGAGTTCTACTCTG